>NW_016815004.1:313416-343508 GCF_001698545.2 Rhinopithecus bieti | reverse complement strand
TATATATATATTTTTTTTTTTCTTGAGGGTTGGGATTGAATAAATCTATTATCTTTTAAAGATCTCACAGTTGATGAGCTAGATCAAGGAACCAGTGACATAATTTCCTTCTCCTTTTCTGAATACCTGTGCATGGTTTCCCTGGAGGAAAAACCCTGGATGCTGAGCCAGAAGACCTGGACACAGTCCTGGCTTTGAGGTTTATTCACTATACAAACTTGGGGAATTCCTTAACAGTTCAGAGCCTCACTTTGCTCATATGAAAAAAATAAAAATAAAAGCAATAATATCTACTTCATAGGTCACTGTACAGGTTAAATGAGATATTTTGTGTAGGGTGCTTAGCACTGTAAGTAGCCTATAGTAGGTGTTCAATAAGGATAATCAAAAGAGTAGTTACCATATACTATTAAAAGTAAACAGCTCTTTGCAACGAGAAAGTACTATACAAAATCAAGGTATTATTTCTCTGTTGTGTTATTTAACCTGTGAGTTCCTGTTTCATTCCCTAGTTCTTTATATAATTACTCACTAGCAAAATTTTAAGTTGAGGAAGTTATAGTACATTTTGATTATTATAGAACACAGCTAGTGCACAAAAGAACCATTGTGCAGAACACACTTTGCTCTTGGCAGGGAGTTAGAGGGTTAAAGAGAAGGAAGAAGGAACTTTATCCTGAGTTCCTCAGGCCACAAGCCTGGCATAGGGCCAGGGACCTGGAAGATGTTGGGGGGCCAGCCTCACTGATAGAAGACTGGTGTTCCCATTCACTGTCTGCCTCGGGCAGATGGGGCCAAGAGAGACCCAGTCAGCATCAACCCTCCGACCCTGTCCTGCTGCCTTTCAGCACCACCAGCATCTTCTGTGTGGGCTCCCTGTCCTGTCACTGGTGCAATTTTCACCCTGTGATATTGCCACACACACACAGTCACCAGTTCCATAAACTACCAGTCACCATAGTGTCCTTCCTCACAGCCAATTTTACCTCTTGAACATTTATTCACTCCCTCTTCTAGCCTTGGTCTCATGGTCCTACCCTAGGCCCTCATCATCTCCCACCTGGACCACTGTGATGTCTGATAACTGTTCTCCTGCCACAGGGACCTCCCTTTGTATCCACCTGCTGTGCCAGAAGACAGATGGGCCACATCCCACGGGCCACTGAGTATTTATGGTCTCTGCTGTGATTTTTGTTTGTCCAATGTATTTTATTTTAATTATTTTATTTTAAATGCCAACATTTTAAAATGCTAAGATTTCACATTCTAATCGTAATTCCCACTTCCAGTTTTTCTAGAAAACCAGCAGATCTGGCAATACAGGACTCATATTCCCACACGAGAGCAATCAGCTCAAGCTGTTAACAGCCCCGTTTTCAATGAGGTTGCTTTGCAGAATTTCCCACACTCCTCCTGGTTATTGCTGCCTTACCCCTGCTCAGCATCACTCACCATAGTATCTGCCTGGGTCCTAAGCAACTGGTTTGATAACTGCTATACAGGCAACAGTCAGAGGACTAACTAAAATGTCTCACGGTTAAACCCCACTGTGTACAGGACTGGACTAGATTGCTTAGCGTGGCTGCCATGCATCTGGCCCATGCCCACCTTGTTTGCTGCACTGACAACACTGCCTGCCTCCTGGTGGTACCAAACTGGGCTTTCTCTCTATCAGGAAAGCCCTCCGTGTTTATTCATCTGGTTATTTTAATTCATTCTTTAAGATTCAGCATAGTAATATCTCCTCCAGGAAAGCTCTCCTGGCTTTCTCTATATACCCTTGGTCCCTGGGCAAGTCTCTATTTTAATACTTAAAAGAGGTAGAAATGTATGCTGATGTCTAGCAAGTATACCTCAAGGGCAAGAATCATCTCCATCTGTGCACCTGACGTGAAAACAGCTGCTGAGACTCAATGACTGAGGAGAAACATAACAAAGCTGTGACAATAGAGGTTACTTCATTTTTCTTTTTATACTTCAAAGGCCGTAAGCCTTAACTTAAAACCTAAGAGAAAAGAAAGTTCTAAATGCAAATAATACCTTTCAATCATTTATGATTCATTTCTGTTTCCTAATTCGTATCTCATAAGGACAGCTGATAGCACTAAAGTAGTCTTTGGCTCTAATTAAAGAAAATGTTGAATAAAAGAAGATATTTTAGGTAACCCAGAGTCCAGGTACTTCTGTCACTGACTCTAGTGAATTCTGAGTGAGCTCTAATTACCTGGTAATTGGTGGTACAGCTCTGAACGATTAATGAAGACTAGCCATGAAGATAGGATCAGACGCTTGGAGTTCTCTTCTCCCTCCACCCCCAATCTTGCTCAGAATGAAATCTCCAGATCAAATGTAATTATGAGATTAACATGATGTGTGCAAAAACTCTCCCAAATAATAAAACCAGAGCTCAAAATGTCAAATTTGCTGGGGGAAAAAATAATACATACCACCTCATATAACTGAATGCTCTCAGTGGGTAGTGCAGACTCCAGGAGGACATGAGGAGGATTATGGCTGCATAGGCAAACTGAGGCACGGCCACACCAGCATAGACCAGAACCAGGGAGAGGAGTCGTAGTGTCCACATCAGAAGACTTCTGCTCCTGTCATCTGCAAGGGGCCCATGCTTGTAACAAACAACAAAGCTGAAAAATCCAACTATCAAGACATAGCCTGGAAAAGTGGAAGAGGTAAAATAATATAAATTTGAATTTGAGACATTATGTGAAAAAGCTGGCAGAGCCTTGACTTAAAGGTAAAAACTGTTAGGGAACCTTAATTTTGTTTTGTTTTTTTTTTCCCCCACAAAGTAAGGTTGAAAAATGCACATAGGGTGTTATTCCTTCCATATGAGATACTAGGCTGACTTTCGCAATAATTTGGGATGTACACTTATTATTATGATGATATATAAGACTTATATATGTCTGTATTTTAGTCCAGCACCTTTGCTGGATTAAAATGTTATCATGGTTACTTTGGCCAGGAAGAAGTCATAGTTGTATGTGACCATTGGCTACAAACCCTATTTTTTATTTTTACCTTCTAGTCATAAAAGGAAAAGGTAATTTTACAGTGGAGGGAGTCATCCTCTGAATCCAATGTTCAGTCTCATCATTACGATGGTGAGACTATAAGCTATGCTGTGTCTCTTGGTATGATTCAAGGTGAAGTGCCCATCACGTCTTAGGTATTCTATCTTAAGTGTTTAATTTATATCTAACCAAGCCTTGAGGTCTAATTTCCAGTTTACAGAAAATACGCAGAAGAGAAGAACATGTTAAATTCTACCATAAAGGGGTCATCAGATAAATCTAGAAGGTGGACATTCTATAGGACAAGCTTGGTCTCTTTAGCATATCACTATGATGAAAAAAAAACTGCTATGGATTAAAAGCAATTTACAGGACAAAACAGATACTAAATGTGGATCTGGACCATATCCTAGTTTATATAAGTCATCAAGAATGGGAAATTTTATCATGGCCTGGGTAATAGATGATTTTATGTAATTATTTTTCAGATAATAATTAACAGATTATATAGGAAAAGGCTCTTGTTTTTTAGAGATGAATAGTGCAGTATTCAGGGAAGCATACCATGATATCTGTAATTTAAAAGAAGCACAAAAGAAGAATGAGCTAAAATACACAGTTTTCAAGTAAAACAAAAAACTTAATTGCTTTTCTTTTGAGGGAAGTGAACTTATGTGAGAAATTTGGTGCTAAAGGTGAGGAGAAAATTCATTCTCTCATTGTCCATTATTTTCTCGTTAAAATAAACAATAAAAACATTTATTTTGTAACGAAAAACAAGGAAAATAAATGGTTTCTTAGCCTCTCTGTGTCTGAAAAGCCAAGTTTTCATTAGTCATTTATGTTTAGGATTTCTCACCTTTCCTACTGAATACTTGAGAGAAAGAAATAAACAGTCGCTTTTCAGAGAAGCTTTTATGTTATAAGTTAGATGTGGTTATTAGAGCTTAACCACAATTCAGAAGCATGTGCCTTCAAAAGGGACGAACACTTTTTTTTCCTCTTTTGATCATTACTATAGAAAACTAAGAAACATGTCATAGAGAAATCATCTAAAATGAGATCTAAATGAACTGAAATCACCAACAATGGGAATAAAATAAACAAAATATTATTTTTAGTAGTACCTTTCCTTAGTTCAAAATGAAAATTTAGATGTTGGAGAGAAACATCTATCAAAAGAAGGCCTCTAGTTGTACATCTCAGTTTTACCAATCACAGAGCGTATTGTTTTTCTATTTACCTACCTAATACATATATCCTCTTTTCATACCACAGCCACTTCAGATCTTCCATCAATTGGCACACAACATAAACTGAAGCAAACCAACAACCAACCATTAGAGCCCAAAAGGTGCTATACTGTGTGTGGAAGAAAATAAATGACACGTTTTTTCGTTCATTCACTCTCATAAAAATAAAAGCAAACAAATAAACCTTTTGTATTAGAAACTCCTACATCACACTGAATTGAAGTCAATTTAAGAAACTCCCTAGGGTCTTAAGGTGTGGTCCACAAGTCAGCAACACCGGCATCACATGGAGCTTGCTGGGTTGACAGAGTCCTAGGCCCCACCGCAGACTGCTGAATCAGAACCCGCATTTCAACAAGATTCCCATGTGGCTTGCATGTACACTGAAGTTGGAGAAGCACTGTTATAAAGAATAAATTTATCTCAAAATAATGCTGGTGTTGTAAACTTTAATCAGTGTAACTGCAACACCACCATCCTGAATTATTTATTTATCCCCAACTAAGTTCAGTGTGTTATTTTATTGAAGGTCTGGCTGGGCACGGTGGCTCACGCCTGTAATTGCAGCACTTTGGGAGGCCAAGGCAGGCAGATCGCCGGAGCTCAGCAGTTCAAGACCAGCCTGGGCAACATGGTGAAATCCTGTCTCTACAAAAAATACAAAAATTAGCTGGGCATGGTGGTGTGTGCCTGTAGTCCCAGCTACTTGGCAGGCTGAGGTGGGAGGCAGAGGCTGCAGTGAGCCAAGATCATGCCACTAAACTCCAGCCTGGGCAACAGAGCAAGACTGTCTCAAAAAATAAATAAATAAAAATAAAGGAAGATGGTGGATTGGGGAACTAATAATAATAAAGAAATTCCCAGATGTAGCAGTGCTGTTATTCAAGGACCCAATGGTTCAGCATCATGAGATTCCCAGCTCTATAAAGATAATAGAAATTTTCACTCAATATAGAAATAGCTTCCTATCACTCAAGAAAAACACATTACCTAGAAAGCAAAATGGTCTCAAAAAAAGTAGCACCAAAACTTAATACTACATATAGTAATAAATAAAATCAGGAACTCCAGAAAAAGATACATTTTAGAGCCAGTTTACATAATGAAGAAACATAGTTTAAATTAGAACCTATCATAATGTGAATTAATTTTGATTAATTTTTCATGTCTGTAAGATCATGATTTCCATTTTTTACTCATTTACACATAGTATGCCTACCTTCGGAATGAATCGTTTCACCAACAGCAAGACAAAGACTAATGTCATTAGAACACCTAGCACAGTTCCCGAGGAGTAATAGAAAGTAGGGCTTCTGTCAAGATAAGCAGATACAAGCCATTTAAATGCCAAACAGCACTTTGAGTATGAAAAGCATGTTTAACCTGGCAACGTCGGTCATAAATAATACTAAGAACAAAAAACTCAGATGGCAGCTCTCATTATATCCTATACTCTTAAAAAACAAAATGGGTACTTGAAATTTATGGTAAGTTGCTTGCCACTAACTCAAACCAGAATGTCTGAGTTATTTTTCATATTCAGGATCTGATCAGACAATAATTACTAAATACCTATGATGTAGCAGGCACTTGTCCAGGTTTTAGAAAGGAGAAAAGGCACCAAGAAGTTAAAAAGTCTTCCCTAAGTCAGTATCTGTTCACTGGAGGATTAGGGATTACAACCCAGCTCCTCGGAGTCCAGGCTTTATTCTGCATGCTATGTATGCGTCATCTGGCTTATAAAGTTCATGGATGACATTAAACACACTTGGTAACACTATAAGGAAAAGCTGCAAAATGAACAGTGTTAAGAACAGCTGATGAGTGTTGGGTACTAACCTAGAATCCACAAGCTAAGAATAAAATATTGAAAAAAGATTTCTTTCTCATGAGAGAATTCCAAGAAACAAAACATCAGCATAATATGTTTCTCAGATGAGAATATGTCAGTAACAAAAAAGGAAATGATAATACGTTTCTCTAAGAGTCAGATATTTGCTATATTCAGCCTTCTGTATCAGGGCCATAAATCTAGGAGGCGGCTCTAATGTAATAGAGCAAGGTGTGTGGACCAGAAAACCCAGGGAACAAATCTCCAGCCCTGATAAGAGCTAATAGTGTGATGAAGGATGTTGCTTTTCTCATCTGTAAAATGAGAACAATAATACAGAGCTTGCATAGTTATTATCAGGATCTAATAAAATATGTTAATACATAAAATATGTGAAAGCACTTTGTAACATACACATATCACGCTATACAAATAACTGTTACTGTTTTCAAAGGCCTTTTCAACACCATCTTCAGACCTATTTGCAAAACCTAAAGTATGCACTACAAATGCACAATAATGTGAAAATACTTAGCATGTGGTCAAAAATGATCTAAACCCCTTTTCATTCACAAAATTAAAAATATAAAAAGGAATACTTACTGACTCAGGGTCTCTGCATAAAAGGAAAGAAAAACTCCTGCCACAAACACAAGGAAGAGTTTGAAATCCATGACTGGAGTAAAAAAGACACACAAACACATAACAAAAAGATTTTTTATCAATGTAATGTTGGTAAAAGAAAAAAAAGTCAATTTATTGAAAAGTTACTCCAGAAAAACTGAATCCAGAAAGTCAAGTGTAATAAAATTGGACTTACTGTTTCGATTCACATGTATCATATAGTTAAATATCTTCCTGACAGGCTCCACAGAAAAGCACACAGTCTCTCCATATGGATTGATGATTATGGTTATTTCATTAGATTCTTTTGGTATCCAAAAGTTATGAATCACACATTTGATAAAAGATAGAATGGTTTCTGGATATTGGCAATTATGTCTTTCTGTGATATATACAATTCTGAACAGGCCTGAACTGGTAATTTTCACCTGTAAAACAAGAACAAACAAATCCATAAACAGAATAACTTCTCTTTGTTGTTGTTTTGGAGATAGGGTCTCTCTCTGTTGCCCAGAATGGAGTGCAATGGCAGGATCTCCGCTTGCTGCAACCTGTACCTCTAGGGCGACCCTCAGCCTCCCAAGTAGCTGGGACCAGAGGCACATGCCACCTGCCCAGCTAATTTCTGTATTTTTCATAGAGATGGGTTTTCGCCATGTTGCCCAGGCTGTCTCGAACTCCTAGGCTCAAGCAATTTGCCTGCTTCAGCCTCCCAAAGTGCTGGGATTACAGGCGTGAGCCACTGCGTCCAGCCAAAACTTCTTATAAGCTTCTTAAAAACATGAGCAAAGGAGTAAAGAGAACTCAAGGTCAGCTGAGTAAAGAATACTCAAATGCTAAGGGTAGTGTTCTATGTTCTGATCCCAGAGGTAGAATCAACAGATTTGTATTTAGTCCAAACACACACTGAACCACAGACATTCTTGAAAGTGAATGCTTCTCCCCACAAGCTGTGGCTGATTTAAGTCCCTCTTCTAGCAAGTTATTGTGGCTAAGAGACATTAAAAAGGATGAGAAGAATGTACAGGCATACCCATTTTATTGTTTTACTACACTGTGCTTTGCAGATAGTGCATTTCTTACAAATGAAAGGTTTGTGGCAACTCTGTCGGGCAAGTCTACTGGCACCATTTTTTCAACAGCGTGTGCTCACTTCATGTCTTTGTGTCAGCATGTTTCAGCAATGAACTGTTTCTTAAATTAAGGTATGTAGGGTTTTTTTTAAAACGATATAATGCTATTGCACCCTTAACAGAATAACAGTATAGTGTAAACATAACTTTTATAGGTACTAGGAAACCAAAAAATTTGTGTGACTTGCTTTATGGGGTATTTGTTTTATTGCAGTGTTCTGGAACCAAACCCACAGTCACATTATCTCTGAAGTATGCCTGTGATCGGTGGCAAAATATGTGAGTAGGCATGGTTTGAAAATAGGGTTTATATCTATACCATTTTCTATTGTGATTAAGAAAAAGCACTTCCTTTCTCTGGATCAGCTGAGCACCTGCAATTCATGCTTCTCTCACCATGCCTACTGAAGGACAATATCCCAACCTCAGGTCCTATTCACATCATACAACAAAGCACTAGCTACAAGCCGATGGTGACAACCCAGTGGTCATTAAATGACAATTTTGCTGCTGCCTTTGTCCATTCTTCTCTCTATTCGTTTTCTTTTTCTAAGAGTAGGGCAACCTGAAAGGGGAGTAAGAGCACCAGCTCTGAATCTCAGTCATCAGGCAATATCACCCACTATCTACCTACCAACCCCCACATTTCTCTTTGACTTTGGCTCCTGGCTCCTGGCTCACTGTTGCTCTCTCTCCAATACTATTTCCTGTCATTCTTCTTAGGTATTACAGTGTATACAATATACACACCAATCCTTCCAGTATCCTGGCCTCTCAGTTCCTGGGATTCCTTTCCTCTTATGCTCTTGTCCTCCCTACCTCAGCTCATCACTCCATGGCCATACCCCGGACCTTGTTAGTACCAGACTGCAGCCCCTCCATACATCTTGTTTCATGCATCTCACTGTGTGACCACCATCTCCTGTCTTTCCAGTGTACCCATCTAGTGCCCCAACCCCACCAAGGATCTCAACATCCTTCTCTTCTTCTGCTCCTTACCCTCTTAATATCCTCAATCTCCTTTTAGCCAGCGAAACCCCATGATCAATTATTACACACCATTCCCTGGCACATACCCTTGACTCCTTTGCACCCCTCTTGCTTTGTCACGCTCACTTACAAAATCCAACTCTCCACCATTCTACTCCTGCATTTGCATCACCAATGTGCTGGAGAAATGCACACTGGTCTCACTTCAAATCCATGACTGTGAACTCAGAGAGGGACATGAAAGCTGCAGTCATTCATACCACATATTACTATTCATTCATTCTTCCACCCTCTGCAATAAAGGATTTCACAACTTCTTCCTCAATACTCAACAACTCCTCCCCACCCTCTTCTCAGCTGTTGATCCTTCCTACTTCACTGAAAATGGAAGAAATCAGAAGTGAATGTCCACCAGCTCCTATCTGCAAAGCCACCTACCTGTCAGCACCTGCAGGCACATGCTCCGCTTCCTACCTGTGGGGAGGAAATTTCCTCCAGAGGAAATTTGCAGACTCCATAAAGGCAAGTCCCGACTTGGGCATGGGATGCTATCCACGTTTGCCTACTCAAGGACATCCCAGCAGCACTTCTTCCCTCTCTACGAGATCATTTCTCTCAGCATACATACATTTAAAAAAGAAAAAACAGCCTTCTGTGGACTTCACTTTTCCCTCCAGCTACCACCCATTTCTTTGCTTCTTGTTGCAATAAAATTCCTTTAAAAAGCTGCCTGTGCCTGCAGTCTCTAGTTCCTCTACTTCCATTCTCACTTCAATCAGGATTTCCCAAAAGGCTGCCCTGACAAGGTCACTGGTGCTTCCATGTTGCTAACTGAAATGCCCAATTAATTCTCAGTCATCTTATTTGACCTGTCAACAGCACTTGGCACTGCTGGTTATTCCCTTCTCCTCGTTACACTTCTCCCCAGGGCTTCCAGGACATCTCCTTCTTCACTGTCGCTCCTTGTGTTTCTCCTCTGCTGGCTCCTTCCTTCTCCCTGAACTCTTAATATAAGACTGACCCAGGCTTAGCCACTGGTCCTCTTCTCTTCTCCATCGAAACTCACTCGGTTTCATGGCTTTGGGCACCATCTATATAAATATGCACCGCTACTTACTTTTGCAAAAAAAAAGACACAGGAAAGATATACCAGAAACTACTTAAACTGATTGTCTACAAGGGTTGGATAGGAATTAATAGAGGGAGGAGGGAAAGTGACACTTCTCTGAAAATACCTTTGTATAGAGTTTTAACTTTTAAGCCATATTAATGTTGTAGATACTCATAAATAATGATAATAATACAGACATAAAGATGGAAACAACAGACAACTGAGGACTTCAAAAGGTGGTTGGGAGGGAGAGGAGCAAGGGTTGAAAAATCTACTGATTGGGTACTATGGTCACTATTTGGGGGACGGGTTCAGTAGAGCCCAAACCCCAGCATTACACAATATATCCATGTGACAAACCTGCACATGTACCCCAAATCTAAAAAATTAAAATTAAAAGGTTTTTTAAAAAATTTAAAACAAAATCTCATTTAAAATACCCACTATGGTCTTTTCTGAGAATAAAAAGGCAAACAAATCTTGTAAACCAAAAATAAAATTCTAACAACCCCGACCCTGCCAACCATCTGAATGAAACCCTCTTCTTGGCCAGGGCACTCCAAAGTTAACCTGAAAAATTGGTTCAGGCTATGCCAGGAAGCAGGGGTTGGACATGCCTCATTATGCCCTGCTCCCTTTTGGAATTCAGGAAAAACCAACCAGCATTTAATATCAATACAGACCTTAAGTCTGACAAGAAGCACTTATACTCTATTCTCTCTGAAGCCTGCTACCTGGAGGCTTCATCTCCATGATAAAACTTTGGTCTCCACAATTACTTATGATAATGCAGACATTCTTTTCTATTGATAATAACTCTTTCAACCAATTGCCAAACAGAAAATTTTAAAATCTACCTATAACCTGGAACACTGCATTCCTCTCTGCTTCCAGTTGTCCCACCTTTCTGGACCTAACTAATGTATACCTTAAATGTATTTGATTAATGTCTCATGTCTCCTTAAAATGTGTAAAACCAAGCTGTGCCTTGACCATCTTGGGCACATGTTCTCAGAATCTGAGGGATGTGTCACAGGCCACTGGTCACTCATATTTGGCTCAGAATAAATCTCTTCAAATGTTTTATAGAGTGACTTTTTGTCAACAAACTAAAAAAATAAAATAAAATGATAAAATTGACCAGGATGGGGGAAAACCCTGAAATTGAAACAAATAAAAATAAACTATATTTTGAATGAATAGTATAACCATACTGAAGGGGAGTGGACTGGGATGAATTAACCTAAAATACACAACCTCAGAAAAAGATTTAAAAAAAACGCTATAAATAAATACTGAACTCCTGTTATTAGGTTTGTGTTTTGCAATGGTATGACTTTGCAATTCTGAAACTACTTTTAGTGTATTCTGGGATTAGGCAAATAAATAAATATATTTGAGGAAATGGGAACCAAGTTCCTCATTATCAGAGAAGGGAATTACAAATACGAAAACTGGAAAACTAGCATGAACCCTGTGGTATTGGAGATCTCAGAACTCACAGTTTCTAATAGGTAGATATAGATGTTTGTGCAGGTGTATGGGTGTGTATGTGTGTGTACACACATGACGATATGCCAGTAGCAATGAAAACACCTAATGTTGACTGTTCCTTGGAAAAAATGTATGATTCCAGAGCTGAGTCTATGATATTATACAAGTCTAGAACATCTTGTTTGTTAGAAAGTAAAGTAGTGCTCAAAAATGCTAGGCACATGGCAGAAGGACACAGGAGCTAGTTGAAGGGGCTCTGACTGGCTAAATCTAGGACAATTTGAGTATCAAAATAAATAATGAGAGTAATGGATTGTAGTTTCCTGAAATAATTGGCAATGTATGAGACTACATGGATATAAATAAATGGGAGGAGGAAAATCTCTTCCTTACAGTAGAATGTCAATGAATGTAAATGGAATAATGATGCCAGGTGCAGCGGCTTGCACCTATAATCCCAGCACTCTGGGAGGCTAAGGCAGGCAGATTGCTTGAGTCCAGCAGTTCAGTAGACTCATGGGCAACATGGCAAAACCCCGTCTCTACTAAAACTACAAGTAGTCCCAGCTACTTGAAAGGCTGAGGTGGGAGAATCACCTGAGCCCGGGAGGTTTAGGCTGCAGTGAACCAAGATCGCACCAATGCACTTCAGTTTGGGCAACTGGAGTGAGTCCCAGTCTCACAAAAAAAAAAAAAAAAAAAAATAGAATGGATATAGAAAAATCAACATCTGATAAACATCATCATGATTATTGATTCAGTAAAGCATCATCAATGAATGATAAACTAAGGGAAGAAAGTTTGATGAGGAAGAGGTTATCTACACAGTCTCAAATTATCACCTCAAAATATTCATTAAAGGGAAGAAAATACTAATTTTAGTGGAAGAACCTGACAAACACTACCTTAACCATGTGATCAAAGTAGTGCATATTATCAGCAATGGTATCAATCGACATCAAATGCTTGCTGATACAATGTTCCAGCTATTCTCTCAGCCTTGAACACCCCTCCCCCCAGTATCTTCTTGGGTAACTCACTCCACTGAAATCTGTCTCAAAAGTAACCTTCTCAATGAGAACTACCCTGGCCAATTTGCTCCCACTTCTCATCCCACTGATATTACTCTACATTTTCTTTTTTCATAGTACTTACTAGTTTTACCATTTTAATCTCTATTACATTTATTGTTTACTATTCCCCACCCTAGATAATGTAAATATCCACAATGGCAGGGATCTATTTTGTTCATTGATGTATCCTAGGAGCCCAG
Source organism: Rhinopithecus bieti (assembly GCF_001698545.2). Lineage (NCBI taxonomy): Eukaryota > Metazoa > Chordata > Mammalia > Primates > Cercopithecidae > Rhinopithecus > Rhinopithecus bieti. Next base: position 330,764 of record NW_016815004.1, on the reverse strand, counting down.
AAATAGTTCCTGGCACTTAATAGGTGCTCAATAAATATTTGTTAAATGCTGAATGAAAGAAAGTACTAGGCAATTGAGAGCAACTGCTATCTTGGCCATATTTGGGATCAGTGGTTATTCCAGAATTTCTATTTGGAGGGGCTTTGGATAGCAATTTTGGAAAGTAGGAGGAACATGTTGTCTTTAGACTGCCTGAACAGCAGATATGCTGTATACATTTAGATAGTATATTCATTGGGAGTGGCTTGGGAGTGGCTGAGGGAGAGTCTGAAGGAGTTAGTGTCCTCTTCTCACACTGCCCACCCATTGAACCACTGTGTGTGATCCTCAAGTCAGCTCTCATAGTAATACACAGACCTGTGTCATACCAAAAATACTTTCTATTCCTGAAATGGTACATTTCCTGTCCCTGGAACATGGTAATTCTCTGTCCCTAAGACATGATTTAAAAGTAGGCCCTTACCTGCATAGTTGACCATATGTATTTCCATTCCACTTGGGAATTTTGATTGTAGCAGTAACAGTCTGACTCAGACGTTCTAATTAAATCTTTTTCCTTCAAAGCTTTACACCTACGAACTGAGAGATGGAAAATGGAATACATTTTCTAACTGTTTAATTGCCAAGACTCTTCTTTTTTAAAAAAAGTTTTCAGGGAGGTAACAGTAGCAGTTTTAACATTCTATGACCAATAAATTCTTCTATATAATTATAGTCCTTCAGTCTTTCCAACCAAGGAGGAGACAGACAGAAAACACTCTAGCCCAAGTGTCAATATTTATGACATTGGAGGGCAGTATAAGAGTGCAGAGAACAAGTACTTCTTCAATTCTGAAGCAGAAGACAGAATTATGGGCACCTTCCCAGAAAAGACAAAAATATGAGTAAAGGGCTGAAAGGCGAGGTAGAGGCAGTAAAACAAAATTAGGAGGTGGGAGTGGGGTGGGCAGGACCAGCAAGTGTGTACAGAATCATGAAGATAAGATAAATTATGGAATTAATTCAGTTTAGAGATATTGGATCTTTATATTGGTGAGGGAGCATGGATGGGAGGTATAGGGATACAAGAAGACATTTGAACACCTGTAGCTGGAGTGGTAAACCATGACTACTACTATACCATGTGGACTCCATCTTGAAAGCAGAGCACTGGAGGATTTTAGATAAGTATCAGTCTCAGCAAGAAACCATTGACACTCAAAAGGATTTAACTGAAAATAGTTCAGTAAAGATATGGACAGGCTTAAGGCACTAACAATAAGGTATTATGAAGTTCTCAGGCACCAACAACAGCAGGAAGCTTTCAGCAGCCCAAGTTCCAAAATGGCAAGAAGGATCCCATGTTACTAGCGTCATTGGAACTAGGAGGACAGTAGTCTAAAGGACTGCAGTCACTGCCAGGACTCCCGTGGAATGCAGGGTGAAGGTATGGGTACCTCAACCTGTCTCTCCTGCTGTCCCCTCAGTGCCCTGAATCAACCAAACCCAACAGAAAGATAGACGGCAAAGAAGCCCATATAATGCAGTCCACAGAGGTTAGCTTCAGGCACTAAGCGGAGAAAAGAAGGACTGAGAATAGACCTACAGCAACAAACAGGGAATACCAGCTCAATAAGGAAGTGACAGAAATGCATTTGTATTTTAGAAAGAACATTCTGTAGGTAGTGTGCAATATTAAAGAAGAAGACTGAAAGCAGAAGAATCACTAAGGAGGCCACTGAAGCAATCTAAACAAGAAATGGACTAAGAGAGGTGGGAGAAATAACAGATTAGGAAATGAAATCGACAGGCTTTACAGATTCATTTTATCAAGGAAAACAAGACGATGATGTAAAAGTTTCTGGTAAGTGGAGAGATAGTGAGGCCCTTTACTCAGACAAGAAATACTAGAGAAAAAGCAAGTTTGTACAGGGAAGTGGGGGTGAGTTCACTTTTGGATATACTGAGTTTTCATTGGTGGGATTCTGTGAAGATGGACAGATCTTCACATCTCCAGCAAGGAGAAATTTGGCTGGAGACAGATGTAGATACCTAAATATATATGTATGTTATATATAATATATAATACAACTCAACATAACTGAGAGAAAGAGAGATATATATTAACCCTCTGTGTTACAGAGGGTTAATGTAAATGCCACAGGAAAACTAGAAAGTAATGATGTTCATTTTCTTCTGTGGTCACTGCTGTATTTGGATTTGAAATGAAGTAAAATGAAAGTCGTAAGTTCTTCTAGATTCAAGATAGAGTGTCACCTCCACATCTGTCCAACAGGAAACAGGAACAAGGAACACTTATGGGTACACACAGAAATGGGCTTTACGCCCAACCCCTGACTCCTTTAAGGAAAGTGTGATCAGTTGTTTCTCCTGAAAAACCTGAAATGAAGCTAGAACAACTTGCTACACCAAAGTTGGGGAAGAACTGAGTAACCAGTAACAACTAGTAAACAATCACATCCATGTAGGGAATAATACTGAATATGCTCAGACAAGTCCCTGGTCCTGGCCTGAAATATCCTTAGCATTAAGTTGGAGAAAAGTGAAGCCAGACTTCGGGAAAGGATCCTGGGAATGCTCGCCATCTCCCAAAACACAACTCCATAAAAGGGAGGGTTCTCCAGTGGCCACACAAAGCAGCAAAATTACACAAGGACCCAGTGTATTCAACTGTGACAGTCAAATCATCCATCTTTACTCTTCACATTATGATGAAATGCATATGTTTCTAAATATATCAAAAAATTTGCAGAGTTTGAGTCCAAGATGCAAATACAAGAATCCAGGTTAACCACAAGAATGAACCTCTAGAGCAAGGGTCCCCAACCCTGGGGCCAAGGACCAAGACCAGTCCATGGTCTGTTAGGAACAGGGCTGCAGGAGGTGAGTGGTGGGTGAGGTGAGTGATCATTGCCACCTGAGCTCCACCTCCTGTCAGATCAGCAGTGGCATGAGATTCTCACAGCAGCATGAACCCTACAGTGAACTGCACATGCTAGGGATCTAGGCTGCATGCTTGTTATGAGAATCTAATGCCTGATGATCTGAGGTGGACCAGTTTCATCCCCACACCACCCCCTACCCTATTCCTATCACGTGGAAAAATTGTCTTCCATGAAACTGGTCCCTGTTGCTAAAAGGTTGAAGACCGCTGTTCTAGAGGCTCTCTGTTAAATACAGGATACTAAAAATGAAAAATGTGCTCCTGCATGCTGTTTCCATGCACAAGAGCCAAAAGGAGAATTCACAACCAAGGCTATGAGCACACAAAGCAACCAATGCTGAGGCACATTTTTTGATATATCTGAGATGCAAATGACTTCTGGCCAAGGGCAGCATAGGGGGAGGTGCAGTCCCAGGCATATCAAAGGGCTGGCAGCTACCTATAAAAAATATGAATGTCAAGGAATGTAGTATATAACCCGGAAGACCCTGAGCAACTGCAATGAGAAGACATGAGAACACATTAAATGCTCCCAGCTAGTGAGCAGTAGAGGTGGGGGGATCAGGTCTCTGGATTCACCTTACCATGTTCTGCCTTTGCACAGCCTCCCGGGGGGTCTCTGAGCACAGCTAGAGTTGAGAACTTTATACTGGGAGTCCTCAAATAAAAGGGATTCCTACCCATCATTGGAAAGGGAGTGCATTCCAGCAGGGCAGGTGAAGAGCATGAAGTCTCAGGGACACAGAAGCAGCAGCCCAAACTACGATAGGAATGTCTACTTCCAGACAGGTCTTTCTTTACCACCCATGTGCTCGATGCTAGAGGGGCTTTTCTTGTGGGTGCCTCCAAGGGCCCCTCACTGCAATTCTTCTCCTAGAGAGTGCTGCTACTCCAAGGGCTAAATCAGCTCCCACAGAACAGTTCACTTTTGTTAATGGTCTGAGGAAATAGCCTTTTGGTGGGGCCCGAGTTTTGTAATCAAATGCTCTCTTAAAATAAGGTTCTTTCCACTTGGTCCTAAGACTGTCTCCTAAATCATTCCAAATCTGAAGCTCTTAAGAGCAAGATGGTGCAATTTAAGTATATTGTATACTGCAGTTTCAACACAGGAGTAAATGCTTCTCTCTTACCCAAGCCACATTCCTCTTGCACTAGGATGATTGTAATAGCCTTCTATCTAGCTGGTCTCCCTACTTCCAGAATTGCCCCTCACCACCACATTTTCCTCTACAACCTACCCTTCAATTAGCAAATAGATCTTTTTAAAAACATGAATGGGGCCCGGGTACATTGATTGGCTCATGCCTGTAATCTCACTTGAACCTGGGAGGCAAGGCTGCAGTGAGCTGAAATCGCACCACTGCACTCCAGCCTGGGCGACAGAGTGAGACCCTGTCTCAAAAAAAAAAAAAAAAAGCAACAAAACCAAAACAAACAAACAAAAACACGAATGGGAACACATCATTTACCTGCTTAAAACCCTCCAATGGCTTCCCTTTACACCATTAATAAAATCCCCCTTCCTTCCAGGGACCTGAGTGCCTCTATGACCTTCCCTCCTCCACTTTCCCTCCCAGCCCAGCTGCTCCAGCCACACCTGGCCCTTCTGTCCTCAAGATGCCAGCCAACCCCCATGTAAAGTTTCCCCAGTCTGCAACCTTCTTCTCCCAGATCTTGGCAGAGCTCATGCCTTCCAATCACTGATGTATTCTATCAAATGCTACCTTCTCATAAAGGCCTTCTTTGACTCCACTATCTAAACAAACACACCCCAACAACTTCCACCTGCTTTCTTCTTTCTTCATATTACATATGTATTTATTAGCTTATACTCTGTCTCTCCATGAAGTCAGGGACATTGCACGTTTATTACTGTAACCCCCAGAACTTAAATATTTGTCTTTTGTGTGTAGCCTGTGGTTCGAGAGGACTACTGGGTTATTTGGGCATATGTGGCCTGCCAATGGAAGTCCAGCCAATCTTTGTAAGAGCCTGGTCAGGGCTAGTCAGCACCATAAAAGGAGGTGCACTCTGGCCCTCCCTTGAAACCACCTGACGTAGTAGGATGCCCTTGCCAGCCTGTGCCATTGCCATCCCATCTACAGAACCCACAAAGCATGCGGGCCAGTCTGGAAGCCACAGGCTGAACTTCCCCCTTACCCTACCCCATGGTCAATACATCCATAGCTAGAGGGTTGAGTACTGTAACCCTTAACATCCTCTGGGCTGGGGACCACCTTCTTGCCCCTCACTGGATAGAGGAGGGCAGAAAGAATAGGTGGGATTAAGCTTCTTTTATTTGACTCATATATGATACATCAGTGTATTCTGTGTAAGGGATCTGCCAGTTAGAAGAAAAGAACTTGTTCTGCATTTCCCCTCAGTCTTCAACCAGATTAAAGACAGCATAGAAGGAAAGACGTTGTCCTGACTGTTCATACCTATAGACATGCTAGTAAAAGCATGTTGCAAACAGTGTTTTCCCTCGAATTCTCCAGAGTGGCCTCTGGCTTTTGAGGTGAAGCTGATGTGGAATTTACACAATCCATGAGATTTCGCAGACAAGGTGGCAGTGCTTCATCATGTCCTCTGGCTGCCCTTTTTTCTTATCACCTCTCTCCCGAGGTGAATGAGTCTCAACTCACATAGGGATTCCTAAATATGTAAGGGACCAGAAATTCAGCCATAAGAAGCCACAAGCCTAGCTTCAAGTCAGTTCATTAAGCCATGGGCTAATTGGACTAGGCAAAAGACAGTGATTGTCACAAGACTGTTATCACAGCTGGCCCATCGCCTTCCTAGAGAGAACAGATCTTCCAATCTTAGATTGATTATAAAGGCTTTATCTTTCTTAGGTCTCTCCGCCCTTCAGCAATCTTCTTCTAGAGCCATTTCAATTCTCAGTTTCAATCATGTCCAGCGGAAATAGGAAACAGAGTCAGTTTGACTGCTTATTTGAACTCTATCACTGAGTATGCCCTGACACTGAAGGCTATGAAGCCGCCTGCATGTCTGCGGGTTTCATTTATTCATGAGGCCCCAGTTATTGCTGGTTAAGTCTACTAGGATAGAACCTGCTGGTAGCAGATGTAGGCAAACTCAAATGTATCAAAACAACAACAGGCCGGGCGCTGTGACTCATGCCTGTAATCCCAGCACTTTGGGAGGCCAAGGCAGGTGGATCACTTGAGCCCAGGAATTTGAGATCAGCCTGGGCAACATGGTGAAACCCTGTCTTTACCAAAAATGCAAAAATTGGCCAGTCTCATAATCTAGTCTCAAAATAAATAAATAAAATTTAAAATTAGAACAAAACAACAATCCCCTTACAACGCAATCCAGGAAATGAAACAGAATTTCTAGGAATTTTTAAAAATCTAACAATAATCATTCATTTGGTCAAAAGGGAACAATACCTGCCTAGGGAAAGCTACTGCTTCTACTTGAGGCTGAGGTATTTAATATGTCCGTACCCTGGAAGGTGCTCCATAACCTAGGTAATCACTTCCTCAAGCCTGAATCAGATCAGGAGAAAGATCTGGAATTGTAGGCTATCCCAGGTTTGCCTCAACTCCGAAGGACTGAGGAGTATCTGTGGGATCAACCCTGAATGCCATCCTTACTATGGAAAGACAGGTTTCTAAGCCTGGAAGGGCATCATTTTCCTTAACTTCTTGCAATCCTCAGCAGGCTCCCTTGATCCTTTCAATTATACTGACTTCTAGAGAACAGTATATTTCTGGATAGTTGTGCCCAAATCACTAAGATGCTACAGGAGGCATTAATTATTTACATTACCAAAGGATTCAGAAAGTCAGGGTTCCCTTAACCAATGAGATAAGATTCCTTAGTTCACTTTAAATACCACTCAATTTATAAATATTCAATTAATCTAATTTTAGAATTACATATCTAATATAAAAAAGGGACAGTTACATACCACCTACTTTAATTAAAATTATCTTCTTTGTAGTACTTTTGTCATGTATTAGTTTTCCTAAATGTAAGTATATGTTTAAGTTAAAGAGTTTGAGTCATATACACAGAAAAAAACAAAAAACAAAAAACACCTCAGTTAAAACATCAGAAAAGAGCAGGTAGTACTTAAACCTACTTACAGAATATGCTAAAATAAAAGAACAAACACCTTAAATCTTAGCAGAACCTAACTCCCAACATAAAAATATCTCACCAGTGTTCTCCTGAAAACTGACATGGCCCTCATATTGGGAAAAAAAAAATCTTCAGATGAAACTAGAACGGAATCATAATATAAACACTTACTACATTATATGACAAATTTCTCCATTTTCCCTATAACTGTTTTTCTTTGGGAGCAAGGAAGGGGAGGGAGAAGAGTAGGAAACACGAAAAGCAAAAAACGAACAAGTCTTAACTTGTGAGAAGTCAAATGGACTCAGGATTTTTCTATTTGTTTTTTGTAAATTCACATTGTCAAAGGAGTTAACATGAGGCATCAAAGTGATAAAGGTAACTATTCTCTTAACCTCATTTTTTTTTAACCTGAATATTCATCTTTTTATTTCTCCAAGAATGTGAGAATGAAACTGGAATTAGTACATACTAATGCACACTCAGGTCTTTAACTTCAAGCCGAAATCTTCACAGATGAATTTGAAAGCTGTGATTTCAAATGGACTGTTACCATGATTTAAGCCTGGAAAGCCACTGCCAGGGCCTGAACTTCATCTCAGGACAACACATGGTTTCTAGGGACCTTACTAACTGGCTGAAGCTCTTGAAGTTTCTCTTCCTCTCAGTGTCAACTGTCTCTGACTTTCCTCCAAATAGTTACAGAAAGCTGGTGTTGGTCTGAATGTTCCCCATTCCATTGAAGGGTGTGTTATTCAAGACAAAATTTTAGAACAGGAAGGTACCTTAAGTATCACCTAATCCAAGCCCCTCGCTTAAACGAAGTACCAGCTGTTTCCTCTCAGGGTCCTCATGAAACCATAGACTTTTAAAGAGCAGCAATGGTTCTTAAGCCTAGTCTAATCCAGGGCTGCCAACACAGTGTCATTGGCACATCACCAGATACTGGGCGCTTCACAGTCCGTATTGGAAAGCCTACTGGAATGGCAGGCATCCCTGTAAGGCTACAGAAGTTGCCATTCTTCTTAGCTGTGGACTAGTTTTATCAAGTCAGTGGGCATCCTGCCTGTCTCAGGCAGAACAGAAGCTCCAATAAGTATTTATGCGTGTCTTTGATTAACAAAGCAAAGCAGCAAGCTGTTACTATTACACTAAATGCGGTAACATAAAACTTTAAAACACCAGGTTTACTGAGGTGAGAAAATACTGAAAACTCTTCAGTAAAAACATCTTCATTTTACTCAAAAGAAAACTACGGTTCATAAAGACTCTGTGCCTGGACCAAGGTTTTACCACAGGTTGTGGCTGAAGGTAATGAGCGGTCTAGAACCCAAGGTGCTAGGTGCTGGTCTAAGGCTACTTCTAATTTTCTCGCTGTTGCCATGCCCAGAAACCTTCCTGCTTAGACAGATTTGTGTTTTAATTTTTCACCGGCATAAAATTGTTGTATTTCTTACTACCAAGCCTTTGTTTTCTCATCTGTAAAATGGGTATAAAATGGTGCCTTCCCCCATAGGGCTTCTATGGGTATTAAATATGATAGATACTGCAGCTAAAGCACTTACAACACTGCCTAGCACATAATGAACACTCAAAAAAATTTCTGTTCAATGAAAACCGGAATCCAACAGTTCCCCAACATGTAACTCACCGCAAGATTCCCTCAGTTGGGAGCTGTGGCAGAATCTGATGACCTCATTAACATCCAGTCTCTCATTCATCCTTAGATAAAAAACCGCGGTATAACAGGAGGGAGGGCCATGCCCAGCTAAAAGAATACACTTGGCAGCCTCCCTTGAAACCAGGGTAGCCAAAGCAAGGAAGAGAAGTTGGTAGAGAGTGCATCCAGGAAATCTTTTAAAAGATTTTATGAGGAAAAAAAAAAAAAAACAGAAATGTGAAGCTCATGGTAAGTTAGCGGCAGGTCTGGAGTTGGAACTCTGGGTTTCTGACTTCCCCAGGTGTCCCTCCCAGATCCTTCCCCAGTGTGCCAGCATCTTGAGCCCACTCCGTGGCGAGCCCCTAACGCTAGCAGCCGCTACCAGTTCTTGCTTCCTGTGCGCCAGGCATTGTGCACAACAACACCACAAGAACCTTGTGAGGTCTCATTACCTGCGGCTCACGTGGGACCCGTTATGTTTACTCGCTCAAGGTCACAACAGCCAGTCAGTGGCAGGAGAATTTTCGCTACGATTCTGAAGCTGAAGCTGTTACCTTCTCTAGTCTTGAGATCAAAGGAATGCGAGATAGCGAAATAACAAGGATTTCAACACGCATTGATGTACTGTACAAAAGGCCTTGTGCTGAAAGTCTGGGGACTACGGTCAGCTGTGCCAGTGACAAGCTGTGTCACCTTGAGCAAATCAAAAGCTGAGTTTAGGTTGCTTCTGTAAAACGAGGGAATTGGGCGACTGGATCGCACGGTTGCTTCTAGTCCTAAAATTACAAAATGTCCAATTGCCAAGAGAGAGACCAAAGAAGCCCAAGAAGACAGGAAGGGCGGACGGGGCCTGCCCGGGAGACCCCAAAGCGAGAAAAGGTAGCGCCCACCCGGATCGGCCTCGCAGTGCCACCCAGGCCAAAGGGCGCGCCCTCGGGGCAGCCGCGAAGCCTGGGAGCGAGCACGCACGCGCGCGCCGCCGCCGTCGCCGCCGCCGCCGGGTCCAGGTTACCTGACAATGCCGCCGCCGCCGCCTCCCCGCGAAGGGGCAGTGTGGCCAGGGGCGGCAGCCAGAGCAGCAGCCACCACCGCCCCTGGCACGGCCCCATTTCGTTAGGGGTCAGCTCCGTGCGACCCCGAGCCCTAAGGGACCGGCTCCGCCGCGAGGAGCGGAAGTGGCGCGGGGCCTCAGAAGGCGGAGGGGGCGGTGAGGCCCGAACGCGGGAAAGGCGGAGACCCCGCCTCCCCGGGGCGGAGGAGAGTTGGGTCCGTTGCTCCAGCCTCCGCCCGCGGCCTCGGGGCACGCTGTCGCAGGCCGGAAGAGCTTTCGGTGGCGCGACCCCGGTGGCATGCTCCCGTCCTCGGCCTCCGGGCCTCCAACGCTCGCGGGGCGTCCAGGGCCTCATCTTCCCTTGGGGACCACCCGGCAGCGTCCCGGCGCTGGCTAACCCGGAGTGTTTCTTAAAACTTGGCTGATCTGTGTGAGCTGCGGGATTTGGAGGCTGAAGTGTCCGAGCACCTGTGAGTGACAGCCCGTGAATGGAAAGGTCCTTCGGCAAACGCCCTTTTTGGGAATAAAATACATAAAAGCCAGTTTCTTTATTTTACCTTTCTGTTTTCCTTTTTACTTTCATTTGGTAACAAGCAATAACAAATTGGAAACTTGACCGCTTAAATAACACTGACTTGTATGTCTAATCTCGGGCACCACATTTCAGAGTACAGAGGGGCTTGTAAAATGTTCCTTCACCAATATGACAATCAAGCTTCTCTTAAAATTATCTTATGTTAAAAAAATAGTTTTTTAATGTAATATATTTTTAAATTAACGTATAACTCGAATGGTCTTAATACTGATAATTAGGAGATATATTAATATATATTTTTAAAGAACATTCCCTCCACAGGTCCTGGAACCCATTAATTTGACTCAATATTCCATACTTAACTAGGACAGTCTTCTCTAATTCTGGTCTTTTGGTGAAATATCTTAGAGAACACAAAGTAACAGAAATTATCCTTTTAAAATAGATAAGCCTAATTTTCCTAAAAGTCTGAGTAGAATGTACTAGGCTTTCCTTGCCCTCAAAGGAAGATTTAAACAACTGCCCTTAAGCGCTTGGCACCATGTGTACACCATGTATAACTTTTAAAAAGTTAAGAAATTTCCTTGTAAGGGACTTTTCAGTGGGATGATTTTTAAAAATAAACCATCATTACTTGAATGAAGCCTGTCTTCAGAGAAACAGCAGAGCCCAGATCCAATTCTTTCCAATATTTCCAGGTGAGGTGTGCACTTGCTTCTTGCAAGGCAGCTTTTGTACCTAACCACATTCATTTTGATTTGGTTTAATTTTGGATGGCACTATGGAAAGTAGCTAAAATAAACAGGTGGATTGTTGAATGATGAATGTATTTTCATGCAGATATATCTGGTAGAGAAATAAAAGGGCAGGCAGCAATGTACTGAATATTTAAAGTGCTATTTATATCACAGATCGTTAGTAAATATCTGTAAAGAAGCTATATTGAAACACTACATTTCTCTCTATAAGCAATAAATATTTTCCAGAGATAAAAGAATATTAGGAGATGACAGTTCTGTCACTGGGGGACAATCATAAAATTCCACTTAACCTCTCCAAACCTTTCTTCTGTATGAAAACCTTATCCACTGGGGGAAGGGCAGGAAGCATTACCACCAACAGGATCCTGGCAAAGACTCCCTGCTTCTGGAGAAGAGATAGAAGCACAAACCTTCTGCCTTTGGGGAGCAGCAGGAGCAGGAAACACTACGTCTCAGTGTCCTGAACCAATAGAAAGTTGAAGTTGGCTACTGCTGGGAAACTCTCACTCAAGACTCACCACAGATAAAGGAAGGATTTGGCTGCAATTGAGAAGTATCAGGAATACTGAGCCCCACATCTGAGGCTTAGGTGCACAGGGCCTGCCTGAAACCAAGACAGGACCAGGAGTGTGAAAACCCCCTTTTCACCACTACAAGCCAAGCACCAGTGACAACACCAGTCAGCTAGTGAGGAGGAAAAAGAGTGTGGGGAGAGACCTCTCTGTAGCACAGGCATGCAAACACTGCTAAAGCTGAGTGAAGGGCACTGAGAAAAAGTCCCCAGCACTCTAGGTTCCACACTAAATGCAATAGTAACCCCCTGATAGAGGAATCTGAATGAAGCCTGTGGTACAGAGTGAAGGCAATGACAACAACATTAAAACCCAAATTCACAACTCCCAACTAGATTGACTTAACTACCCACATTATTGACTGGACAGAAGAGGCTTATTTCTGGACATTAATACTATTTACCTTAGTCGTTACTATTCTCCTACATGTGATAGCCATCACTTGATCAGAAATTAAAAGACACCCAAAAAAGCAGAGAGGAGAAAAACTCAAAGAGGTAAAACAGAACCAGATTCAGAAATGACCCATATACTGGGCTATAGTTACTATGCTTAAAAAGCTAGTGGAAAAGGTGAATAACATGCATGAATATATATACAGAATTTCAGCGGAAAGAGGAAAATTACTTAAAAAGTGAAATGGAAAGGCTAGAAATTAAAAACACCTCATCAGAAATGAAGAATTCTTTCAATGGGCTTATCAGCAGACTGAACATAGCTGAGGAAAGAACCAGTGAATTTGAATATAAGTTGATATGGTTTGGCAGTGTCCCCACCCAAATCTCATTGAATTGTAGTTCCCATAATCCCCACACATTGTGGGAGGGACCCAGTGGGAGGTAACTGAATCATGGGGGTTGTTACTCTCATGCTAGTGAGTGAGTTCTCATGAAATCTGATGGTTTTATAAGGGGCTTTTCCCCCTTCACTCAGCACTTCTCTCCTGCCACCTTGTGAAGAAGGACATGTTTACTTGCCCTTCCACCATGATTGTAAGTTTCCTGAGGCCTCCCCAGCCATGCTGAACTGTGAGTCAATTAACCCTCTTTCCTTTATAAATTATGGGATCTGTGGAACTTTGAACTTGAGAGAGATGATTTAGGGTATCTGGTGGAAGAAATTTCTAAGCAGCAAAGCGTTCTAGAGGAAGCAGAGCATAAAGGTTTAGAATATTTGCAGACTGACGAAGCAATAGAAAAAAAAACTCATTTTCTGGAGAGAAATTCAACGCAGCTGCAGAAATTTGCATAAGTCACAAGGAGCTGAATGTTAGTCAACAAAACAATGGGGAAAATGTCTCCAGGGCATGTCGGAGACCTTCTCAGCAGCCCCTCCCATCAAAGGCTCAGAGGCCTAGGAGGGAAAAATAGTATCATGGGCTGCGCATAGGACCTCCCTCATACCCCACCACCACTCCCCCGGTTCTATGAAACCTTGGGACATGGTGCTCTGTTGTTCCAACTGCTTCAGCTCCAGCCTTGGCTAAAAAGGGGCCAATATACAGCTCAGGTTATTGCTTTAGAGGATGCAAGCCCCAAGCCTTGGCAGCTTCCACATGATGTTGAGCATGTGGGTGCACAGAAGTCAAGTATTGAGGTTTGGGAACCTCTGCCTAGATTTCAAAGGATGTATGGAAACACCTGGATGTCCAGGCAGAAGTTTGCTGCAGGGATGGAGCCCTCATGGAGACCCTCTGCTAGGGCAATGCAGAAGGGAAATGTGGAGCCAAAGCCCTCACACAGAGTCCCCACTGGGGCACTGCCTAGTAGAACTGTGAGAAGAGGGCCACCTTCCTCCAGACCCCAGAATGGTAGATCCACCGACAGCTTGCACTGTGTACCTGGAAAAGCAGCAAACACTCAATGCCAACCTGTGAAAGTGGCCAGGAAGAAGGCTGTACCCTGCAAAGCCACTTTGGACTTGGACTTTTGAGTTAATGCTGGAATGAGTTAAGACTTTGGGGGACTATTGAAAGGGCATGATTGTGTATTGAAATGTGAGGACATGAGATTTTGGAGGGGCTAGGGGTAGAATTATATGGTTTGGCTGTGTCCCCACCCAAATCTCATCTTGAATTGTAGTTCCCATAATCCCCACATGTCATGGGAGGGACCCAGTGGAAGGTAACTGAATCATGGGGGTGATTACTGCCATGCTGCTGTTTTGTGATAGCAAATAAGCTAACTGGTGATTTTATAAGGGAATTTCCCCCCTTTTGCTTTGCACTTCTCCTTCCTGTTGTCATGTGAAGAACATATTTGCTCCCCCTTCTGCCATGATTGTAAGTTTCCTGAGACATCCCCAGCCACGTGGAACTGTGAGTCAATTAAACCTTTTTCCTTATTGTTCTGCCTGGGTGGGATTCTGACTTAGAGGCATTCAGTCATAATCCCACAGATGGTAGCTTCACCCCGTTGGCTTCTCAGCCAAGCACATACAACAAATGTCTGAACCTGTGGTTCCTCTGGTACTGAGCAGGATTACCATGGCAACAGCACATCAACAATAGGGTGAAACTAACCTGTCTCACAATGGTCTAAAGTGACTAATCCACTCTAGCATTCCAAACTAAAACAGAAAGGAAAAAAAAGGCAATCTCTCTTCGTCCCCTCCCACCTTCCCCTTACCTCTGGTAACCACCAACCTACTTTTTATCTTCATGAGATCCACTTGTTTTTTAGCTCCCACATATAAATGAGAACGTGTGATATTTGTTTTTCTGTACTTGGCTTATTTCACTTAACATATGACCTCCAGTTCCATACATGTTGCTGCAAATGACAGGATTTCATTCTTTTCTTATTGCTGAAAAATATTCCATTGTGTATATATACTACATTTTTTAATCCATTCATCTCATTGATGGACACTTGGGTTGATTCCATGTTTTATCTATTGTGAATAGTCCTTCAATAAACATGAGAATACAAATATCTCTTTGATATGCCAATTTCCTTTCTTTTGGATATATACCCAGTAGTGGAATTTCTGGATCATATGGTAGGTCTAGTTTTGAGGAACTTCCATAGAGTTCCCATAGAGGCCATGCAATTTACATTTCCACTAAGAGTGCACAAGTGTTCCCCTTTCTTCACATCCTTGCCAGCATGTTATTCCCTGTCTTTATGATTAAAAAAAAATTAACTGAAGTGAGATATCTCATTGTGATTTTGACTTGTATTTTCCTGATGATTTGGGATGTTGAACATTTTTTCATATACCTGTTAGCTATTTGTATGTCTTCTTTTGAGAAATGTCTATTCAGATCTTTTACTCATTTTAAAATTGGATTATTTGGGGTTTTGTGCTATTCAATTGAGCTCCTGATATATTCTGATTATTAATCCCTTGTCAGACAAGTAGTTTGCAAATATTTTCTCTCATTCTATGGGTTGTCTCTTCACTTTGTTGAGTGTTTCCTTTGCTATGCAGAAACTTGTTAGCTTGATGTAATTCTGTTTGCCTATTTTTTCTTTGGTTACCTGCACTTTTGTGATCTTACTGAAAAATCTTTGCCCAGATCAATGTCCTGAAACATTTTCTTCTAGTAGTTTCATAGTTTCAGGTCTTAAATTTAAGCCTTTAATTCATCTTGAGTTGATTTTTATATATGGTAAGATATAGAGGTTGGTTTCATCCTTCTGCATATGATTATCCATTTTTCCCAGCACATTTTATTGAAGAGACTGTCCTCTCCCCATTGTATGTCCTTGGTACTTTTGTTGAAAATGAGTTGGCTCTAAGTGTATGGTTTTATTTCTGGGTTCTGTATTCTGTGTCATTGGTCTATGTGTCTGTTTTTATGCCAGTACCCTTCTGTTTTGGTTGCTATAGCTTTATAATATATTTTGAAATCAAGTTGTATGATGTCTCCAACTTTGTTCTTTTTGCTCAGGATTGGTTTGGCTGTTTTGAATCTTGAGTGGCTTCATACAAATTTTAGGACTTTTTTTATTTCTGTAAAGAATGTCATTGGTATTTTGATAGGGATTGTATTGAATCTGTAGATCACTTTGGACAGTATGGACATTTTAATAATATTAATTATTCCACCATGAAATCTTAACTTTCTTTCATCAGTGTTTTATAGTTTACTTATACATAGATTTTTCACTTCATTGGTTAAACTGATTCCTAGGTATTTTATACTCTTTGTAGCTATCATAAATGGGATTGGTGTCTTGATTTCTTTTTCAGATTGTTTGCTTTTAGCATATATAAATACAACTGATTTTTGTATGGTGATTTTGTATCCTGCAACTTTACTGAATTCATTTCCTACTTCTAACAGGTTTTTTTTGTGGAATCTTTAGGTTCTAAGTAAAAGATCATGTCATCTGCAAATAAGGCTAATTTGACTTCTTCCTTTCCAATTTAGAAGCCTTTATTTCTTTCTCTTGCCTAATTGCTCTTGCTAGGACTTCCAGTATTATGTTAACTAAAAGTGGTGAAAGTGGACATCCTTGTCTTGTTCTAGATCTTAGAGGAAAGGGTTTCAATTTTCCCCTATTCAGTATAATGTTAACTATAGGTTTCTCATCTATGGCCCTTGTTATTTAGAGATGTTTTTTCTGTACTCAGTTTGTTGAAGGTTTTTATCATAAACGGACGAATAATTGTATTGAATGTTTTTCCAGCATGTATTGGAATGATCATATGGTTTTTGTTCTTTGTTCTGTTAATGTGGTGTATCACATTCATTGATTTGCATATGTTGAACCATCCTTGCATCCCTGGGATGAATTCCATTTGATCATAGTGAATGATTTTTTTTTTTTTTTTTTTTGAGACAGAACCTCACTTTAGCACCCATACTGGAGTATAGTGGCATGGTCATGGGTCACTGCAGCCTCAACCCCCCCAGGCTCAAATGCTCCTCCTGCCTTAGCCTCCTGCATAGCTGGAACTACAGGCACATGCCTCCAAGCCCAGATAATATATTTTACTTTACGTTTGGTAGAGATAGTGTCTCACTATGTTACCCAGGCTGGTTTTAAACTCCTATGCTCAAGCAATCCTCCTGCCTTGGCCTCCCAAGGTGCTGGGATTACAAGCATGAGCCAGCATGCATACCCAGCATGCATGATCTTTATATGTGTTGTTGAATTCAGTTTGATAGTATTTTGTTGAGGATTTTTGGGTTTGAGGTTTATTAGGGATATTGGCCTGTTGTTTTCTTTTTTGTGTGTGGGTTCTTATCTGGTGTTGGTGTCAAGGTAATGGTGGCCTGTTAGAATGAGTTTGGAAGTAATCCCTCCTCTTTAATTTTTAAAAAGAATTTGAGTAGAATTGGTATTAGTTATTCTTTAAATGTTTGTTAGAATTCAGCAGTGAATCCGTTAGATCCTGGGCTTTTCTTTGAAGGGAGATTTTTTATTATGGCTTCGCTCTTATTATTCATCATTGATTTGGTGAGGTTTTTAATTTCTTAATTTCTTCAATCTTGGCGTGTTTTATGTGTCCAGGAATTTTTCCGTTTCTTCTAGGTTTTCTGATTTGTTGATGAATACTTGGTCACAATAGTCTCTAATGATTCCATGTATTTCTGTGGTCTCAGTTGTTACGTCTCCTTTTCATTTCTGATTTTATTTATTTGGGTCTTCTCTCTTTTCTGAATTAGTCTGGCTAAAAGTTTGTTGATTTTATCTTTTCACAAAAACAATTTCTTTTAAATTTAAATATATTATCTAATATATATTATCTTATAATATA
>NW_016815004.1:309977-313038 GCF_001698545.2 Rhinopithecus bieti | reverse complement strand
TTAGATGATAATTATATATTACATTATATATTATATCTATATTTATTATACATTTATATATTATATAAATATAAACATAATATATAATATATTTATATATAATATATAAATATTTGGTCTCCATTTTATTTAGTTCTGCTCTGATATTTACTACATCTTTTCTTCTACTAATTTGGGGTTTGGTTTGTTCTTTTCTAGTTCCTTCAGGGACATTGTTAGGTTGTTTATTTGAAGTCTTTCTACTTTTTGATATAGGTGTTTATTGCTATAAACTTCCCTCTTACTACATTATTGCTGTATCCTATAGATTTTGGTATGTTGTATTTATACTTTCATTTGTTTCAAGAAATTTTTACATATCTTTCTTAATTTCTTCATTGACCCATTGGTCATTTGGAAGCAAGTTGTTTAATTTTAACAGATTGATGTAACTATTATTGTTTTTCATAGATTTGTCTTTTGGGCTTCACATTAAAGCTGTTAGTAGATTGCACACCACAATTACAGTATTAGAGTATTCTGGGTTTGCCCACATACTTAATTTTAACCACTGGGTTTTAAACTTTCAAATATTTTCTATTTGCCACTTAGTGTTTTTACCTCTCAGATTGAAGAACTCCCTTTAGCATTTCTTGTAAGATGGGGCTGATGGTGAATTCTGTGAACATTTTTCTGGGAAGGATTTTATCTCTTCTTTATATTTGAAAGATCGCTTTGCAGAATACAGTATTCTTGGATAGCAGGGTTTTTTTTGTTTGTTTTTTTGTTTTTTTCTTTTTCTAACAGCACTTTGAAAATGTCCCGTTTCCTCCTGGCCTGTATGGTTTTTGTTGAGAAGTCTGTTGCCAGACAAATTGGAGCTCCTTTGTATGTTATTTGTTTCTTTTCTCTTGCTGCTTTTGGGATCCTCTCTTTATCTTTGACCTTTGAGAGTTTGATTATTATATGCCTTGGGGTAGTCTTAGTAAGGTCAAATCTGTTTGGTGTTCCCTGACCTTCCTGTACCTGGATATTTATCTCTTTCTGTTTTGGAAATTTTTCTATTATTATTTCTCTGAATAAGCTTTCTACCTCTTGCTCTTGCCCCACTCCCTCTTGAACACACATAATTCTTAGATTTGTTTTGTGTTTTTGAGGTGGAGTCTGGCTCTGCTGCCCAGGCTTGAGTGCAGTGGTACAATCTTGGCTCACTGCAACCTCTGCCTCCCGGGTTCAAGCAATTCTTTTGCCTCAACCTCCCTAGTAGCTGGGACTACAGGAGTGCACCACCACACCCAGCTGAGTTTTGTATTTTTGGTGGAGACAAGATTTCACCATGTTGGCCAGGCTAGTCTTGAACTCCTAGCCTCAAGTGATCTGCCCGCCTTGGCCTCCCAAAGTGCTGAGATTACAGGTGTGAGCCACTGTGCCCAGCCCTGAGATTTGATTTTTGAGGTTACTTTCTATATCTTGTAGGTGATCTTCTTTCTTTTCATTAAAAAACATTTGTTTTCCTCTGGCTGTGTCTTTTTAAATAGCCTGTCTTCGGGCTCACTGATTCTTTCCTCTGCTCAATCCATTCTGTTATTGAGAAACTCTAATGAACCTTTTTCAGTTTAGCAAACATGTCTCAGTTCTAAGATTTCTATTTGATTTTTTAAATTATTTTAATCTCTGTTAAATTTCTCTGATAAATTTCTGAATTGCTCTTCTGTGTTATCTTAGAGATGACTAAGTTTCCCTAAATCTGCTATTTTGAATTATTGGTCAGAAAGTTCACGTAGCACTGTTTTTGTAGATTGAGTCACTGGTTCCTTGCTTTGTCTGTCTGGAGAGGTCATGGTTCCCTGTTTGCTATAGTTTCTTGTGAATCTATAGCTATGTCTTTTTATTGAAGAATTTGTAACTTATTCCAGTCTTCTCTATCTGGCTTGTTTGGGTTTTTACTGTACATGTTTGCTTAGAGATTCTTTGTAATTTATCTATTGATAGTCTTCCCTCCACCCCCGACTAGGCTGCTATCTTCTTTTCAGCACTGGATGGTGCCTTAAGCCCAGTTTGCTTGGCACTAGTAAATAACCAGAGTGCCACCTGTCCCAAATGAGGGAGGTCCCAAAGTGTGGTAGCCTGCTTCTGTGAAAAGGCTGGCTAGGAGTTTGTGCCCAGGGGACCTGTGGAACAAACCTATACTGTGGTGCTATTGAACAGTCACTCTCATTTGATATCTCTTTTGACCAAGTCACTGAGCAGAGTTTTTAGGTGGGATGGTTATCCTCTCTTTTTGCCCCTGTCTCTGGCTGTTCTCAAGGATATTTCTCCCTGGCTCACAGTTTTTACACTGGAAAAGTGAGATTGAGGTGGACAATCAGCTTTCTCACCATCTTGGGTTTCCTGGCAGGAGTCCTGTTCCTGCCTCAACCCTTGGGAAGCATCAGCAGTGCCTGAAATACCACACACTTGGTGACAGGCCGATTGAGGAGAGGTGCATTGTAAATATGTAAGTTCAATTCTCTTACCATCTGCTTGTAATTTTTTCACTTCTCTGTGGCTTTAGGAACTGTCTCATCCTCCTACTGGAGTTCAGGAATTTTGCTGGTGATAATCTTAGGAGCTGTATATTTGTTTTTGGGTTTCTGTAGAAAAAAAGTGAAGCCAACTTGCTTATATACCACCATTTTGGAACCAACAGTCTCATAAATTCTTTTAATTCCATTACACTACTTCCATGTGATGTGAAAAAGATGACAATCCAATTTTCAGCCTCTGCATTTTTATTTCTAGGGTTCTTGCTCTTTATAACTAATTAATTTTCAGTAACTGTCATGGGCTGTAATCAGTCACTATGAATCAGAAGTAAAATTCAGCTCATGTGAGAAATTATTTAGGAGCTTTCACTTAGTTTTTAGGTAGAGTATTTAATTAAATAAGTTAAAAGAAAATAGGCAAAGTTCTACTACTTTAGGTTCTTTCATAAAGAAAAATTTAGTCTGTTACTGTAATAATACCAGCCAATGCCATAAAGATTACAGAGGCTATGTGTCATCATTTCTTTCTTTCAAAATCCCTTTTAGAATTTTACACA
>NW_016815004.1:294029-305673 GCF_001698545.2 Rhinopithecus bieti | reverse complement strand
GTTTGTCATAAATAGCTCTTATGATTTTGAGATACGTTCCATCAATACCAAATTTATTGAGCGTTTTTAGCATGAAGGGCTGTTGAATTTTGTCAAAGGCCTTTTCTGCATCAAAAAAGAAAAGATGGCTGCATCTATACTGAACACATACTGTCTTTTTTCCCTTGTTAGTCCCTAAACAATACAGTATAACAACAATTTGCTTGGGATTTACATTGTATTCGATGTTATGACTAAACTAGAGCTAATTTAAAGTGTATGGGAAGATGAGTGTAGGCTATATACAAGTACTTATATGTGACATTTTATATCACATATTTGACTGTCTCTGGATTTTTGTATCATGGGAGGCCCTGGAATAAATCTCCCACAGATACTGAGGGATGACTGTACTTCTAAGTTTTGCTAATGTCATTAATCATATTTTGCCAATAAAGTCCATCTACCTGAAATTAGATGTATTTTTGCTTGCACTATGCAAAGTCTCTAAAGTTAGATGAAAATGAATAATTATTATTATTTGGTACATTTCAGTTACTTCCCCTACCCCCCCCCATTCTATTACATCTGTTTACTGTGATTTATAAGTCCTGTCCTTAGCAATAGAGTCAAGAAATCTACCCGTATTGTCAAGGTATGTATTAACTAGGATATTTCCAACTACAAGTAACAAAATTTGTAACTAAAAGTGTCTTAAACAAATCATTTATTATGTTGTGTGCACTGAAGTCCCAAAGCCAGTTGATTCGGTAGCTTATGCATGCTCCCAAGGACCCAGGCTGTTTTCAGCATTCTGTTCCACCACTCTCCACTTGTTGGACTTTGTCCTTAAACTTTTCCCTTCATAATTGAAAAAGGCTGTCCTTGCTGCTAACACTGGGTTCTCACACAATCACAACCAAATATAGGGAGGACTATCTCCCTTTTCATCTCTTGAATGGGAAGAAAAGACTTTCTTGGAAGCTCTCACCTTCACCTTCCCATCAGACTCCTCAGACTTTCTGGTCCCATGTATTTTGGTAGCCCATACCCTTGCTAAAAGTGGTGGAGCGAGTGTCTGGTATTTTTAGTGTTTATAGTGGGAAGTGGTTTCATAGAAGACAAAAACTGGAATAGTAATAGGCAGTGGAGAAAATCACTATGGTGATATTTTGACAGCTCCCCAGAGCCTTCATAAATGTGTGAAAATGGTAATCTGAAATTTTATGGTGACTTAATAAATGAGTTTTATTCATTATTCTAAACTTTGACAAATGTGTTTTCTATTTTGAAATATACACACTGACTCAAAATGGGAGTTGCTTCTATACCAATTATGTATTTTTTCCTCTATTAATCCTGTTGAATAGATTGAGATAACATCTTTATTTTAAATCATTCAATTTCCTAAACAGCAAAATTGCAAATACTTTTTATTCTTTTGTTTTTGAGATGGAGTTTTGCTCTGTTGCCCAGGCTGGAGTGCAGTGGTGCCATCTCGGCTCACTGCAACCTCTGCCTCCTGGGTTCAAGCGATTCTCATGCTTCAGCCTCCTGGGTAGCTGGGACTACAGGTGCACACCACCACGTCCAGCTAATTTTTTTTATTTATTTATTTATTTATTTTTTTTAGTAGTGATGAGGTTTCACCATGTTGGCCAAGCTAGTCTCAAACTCCTGACCTCAGGTGATCCGCCCACCTTGGCCTCCCAAAGTGCTAGGATTACAGGCGTGAGCCACCATGCTCATCCACAAATACTTTTTATTCTTATAATAAAAGAAGAAAAGTTAGACAAAGGAGGATGGGTTATCATGAGGAAAGTAATGAAAAGATGATAGGAATAGCAGAAAAAGAAAGAGGAGATAAAAAAGGAGAGGTGGGGTGGAAAGAGCAGTGACTAATCCAGATGGTCCAGTGTGAGAAAGCTCAGTTATCTAGGTCACTTGCCAATTGGAATGACAGGCAGGACAAGCCATTAAGACAGTGGAGCAAATAGAAGGAAAGAGGGAGGATGTAGACTCCTTTTTCAGGCATGCATTCTGCAGGTTAGAATTTGTCTCTCCTAACCACATTGTGGGTGTGTCCCTGGAACTGCATGTTCATATATCTTGGCATTAGGATTCTGATGGCACTCCTTTTCTTTTCTTTTCACTTAAAGATAATTTGCCTAACACTAATGTTTAAAACAATCCATTTAAATTTTAACCCTCTTAACTTATTTCAGCAATAATTAAAGCAAGGTTAGAACAGGCCAAGGAAAATTTTATACCCTGAGGTTCAAAGGGCCAGCCCTTCTAAGTAATAAGGGCTTCATAAATATGTATTCCTCTATGTAAAATCTAAGCCCACTTTAGGGCAAACAGCTCATCTAAACACACTAATTTTCTTGGATTTGTTTTCAGATTTAGAGGTTACTCTTCTTTCCCTCCATTTCACTGTTTCACCTGATTCTTGCCTTTTCCTAGTTTTCCCTCTTTCTACTTTTTGCTGTATGTAATAAGCACTGAAAATATTATAGGTACTTTTCATTACTTTCAATCTTGAGTAATACCAATGAGAGAATCTTGTTAAAATTCTCTTTGTTGTGATAGCAATCTTTTATGTTAAACAGATTTTTATTACTCTTAATCTTTATATCTATCATGAAGTAAAACAGATTTAGAAAGCTATACAAAAATAAATGTGTGCTCTAATGGGTTATTATACAGTAAACATTCTGGTAGCCATCACCCAAATCAAGAAGTAGAATTTTCCAGCTACTCCAGCTCTCCATGTATTCAAACCTCTTCCTCCTCCAAAAATATCCACCATCCTGGTTTTCATAATAATCACTTTCATGTGTTTGTTTATAGTTGTATGAACCAATTGTGCATCCATAGACACTATATTTTTGCCTATTAATAATTGTTTTGGTTGTCCTTTAAGTCTCTCATATCTACCTGTTCACCCTTCCACTTTCTCTTTTCCTCATGATATATCTATTGAAAAACTAGAGCTGTTTGATATGTAGTTTCCCACAGCTACATATCACTATTTTCACAGGTATCACTGTTTTCATACTTATGGTACAGTTTGGCATGTGCCTGTGTTCTCTGTATTTCCTGAAAAGTGGCAACTGGATTCAAAGGCTTCTGCAGACTTGGGTTTTATCCCTTTCAGTGAGGCTATAGGTTTTGTGTGTGTTCTTTCATTAGGAGGCATAAAATGTCTGGTCAACTCTCTTTTTGTGACATTAGGAACTATTGATATCTAGATCCACTAATTCATTGGAGGTTGCAAAATGTTGACACTCACATTCCATGATTTCTTTTTCATGTATTAGTTGGAATACTTTTATAAGGAAATGGATCTCCTCATCTAC
Source organism: Rhinopithecus bieti (assembly GCF_001698545.2). Taxonomy (NCBI): domain Eukaryota; kingdom Metazoa; phylum Chordata; class Mammalia; order Primates; family Cercopithecidae; genus Rhinopithecus; species Rhinopithecus bieti. The sequence goes on along the minus strand of NW_016815004.1, from coordinate 302,332 downwards.
CATTTGGTTACCCAGTGGTGCAGTTCATGTAGAAAAGGCAGAATAAGTGATTGGTTCTTTTCCTCTAATTTACCAGTTTTCAAGATAATTAATTGGTTCCTTTTCATCCTCTGAAGCTGAACAGTTCTTTGTTTTTTTGAATAATATTATCATGAACTCATGGATTTCTGTATATTTAATAAGATTGCAATGAATAGCAATTATTACTTTTTTTTCCTGAAGCTCAAATCGTCCTATCTTCGGCTAATAGGATTCTCTTCAAGTTGGCTCCTGAGCCCTTTTGACATATCCTAGTAATTTTGCTAATTTCTTTGATATCTAATAGCAGATATTACAGGCTCATTTATATAGTTCCTTCCCTAGACATGGAATCCGTCATGTCTCCAAAAATTTCTAATATCTCTGAAATTAGATTTCAAAGCAAAACCTTTGGGAAATAAAATTTCAAGACCACAATCCAGGCATTAATGCTTGGTTCTACCTGGTTGGTTATTGTTTCTGCAACTTTTCAGTAGCAGAACTAGAAAACCTGTCTACTGATAAGTATACATATTGATATAACTCTACAAATAAAATATCTAATGATCATACTGATATTTCTAATGAAAGTTCAGGACTATGGGTTTTTTTCCTTAGCTTTCTTTATACTACATTGCAATCTCTTTTCCCCATATCAAGATTCCTAGTTCCCAGGTATACAGTAGATGACAGTGTCTTAGTCTGTTTGGGGTGCTATAACAAAATACCATAAACTGGATAGCTTACAAAGAACAGATATTTATTTTTGACAAATCTGAAGGCTGGGAAGTCCAAGATCAAGATACCAGTAGATTCCATGTCTAGTGAGGGCCTGTTTCCCAGTTTATAGATGGCTCCTTCTTACTACAGCCTCACCTGGTGGAAGGGGTGAACAAGCTACCTGGTGCATATTTTATAAGAGCACTAATCCCATTCATGAGGGCTCTGCTCTCATGACCTAATCACCTCCCCAAGGCCTTACCTCCTAATACTATACCTTGGGGGTTAAGATTTCAACATATAAATTTTGAGGGGACATAAACATTCAAATCATAGCAGATGAAATTAGAATATCTCATAATTATTCATTAACTTTATTCCACATTACGCACACAACAGGATCAGAATAATAATACACATACTACTACCAACAGCATAAGTACAAAAAACAGCTTAAAATACTTTGTTCATATGATCTCCCTTCTCTGACTCTATTTTTTAATAGCAGTGCTATATCTGCATCATGTGCAAATGTAGCGTTTACATGTTATGCTCTCTCTTAACTCACACTTATTATTAGTTTCAGGTAATTGTCTTTAATGTATACCACCAGTCCTCATGCTGATACCTCTTTTAATGATCTGAAACTCATTGACTAGTAGAATCTTTAGGAAGGGCTAAAAAACAATATTCTCAAAGTTTTTGTCTTCACTCATTAGTGTGGATGCCTGGTAACCTAGTCATTGTAAATATTGTTCAGTGGCTTTTATAGTTGAGCATTTTAATGTTGGTTTGTATTGCAGTCCTTGAGTCTCTTTAGTATGTTATTCTGTTTTCTTTTGGCATAAAGTATTGTTGTAAAAAATATGATGGCAATCTAATTTTCTTACCCTTACAAATCACTTGCTGGTTTTAACTTCATAGCCAATGAAATATTTTCTTTTTTTTTTAAGTTCATCCATCTTACTAGAAATACATCTTGGTGTTAGTTGTTCTAGGTCAATATTCTCAGCTACGTAGTATGCTTTTTCGACACATAGTTTCATATTATTGTTTAGGGAAAATTTTCTTCAACTACAGTTTTAAATATTTGTTTTGTCCCCTTGTTTTACTTTTCTTCTTCAGAGATTCTGGTTATTTATGGTTAAGTCTTCTTCATTCATCTTCAGTATGTGTCCATTTCTCTCTAATGGTTTTAATCTTTTCTTTATTTCTTTTCATTTAAATTTTTTTTTCTTCTTTTTTCAATCTTCTATTTCTCCTAGGGCAAAGTGTTGTTGTTGTTGTTGTTGTTGTTGTTGTTGTTGTTGTTGTTTGCTATTCTGTTTCTTCTAGTACAGTGTCATTTCTGAAAGAATTTTCATTTTATTTGTAATTGTCCCCTGAGTTCTGCCACCTCAATTATGAGTTTTTAAAATTTGGATTAATGTTTGCATTTCATTTCTTGTATCATTTTCTTAATGTATTTTACCTTCTTTTGAAATAGAAAGTTATAGTTTAGGTTTGTTCTTTGAGCATGTCTTTCTTGTGGAGAGATTATTCTGCTCATTTTTTTACCCTTAGAAATAACTGCAAGAGATTTGGCCTCAATACTTTTCTGTTTTAAATTTTTACGTGAAAGTGGCTTTCCATAACTGTTCGTAGGACTGATTTGTGATTTTTGGGTAACTTCTTTAACTTCACACAAACTCCCTCTTCTGTTGTGTTTATGTATTAAAAAGAGTCAACTTGCCTTATGAGATTTCCTAGTTCAGTTCCCTCCTCCCCCTTTATCTGGGCCTCCTTTATCAGTTGTTCTGTTATTCATTGTCTCTGTCCAGCTCAATTTTGATTCCACTTGGCATTTCTCTTTAGTGTGATGCTGTCCAGGAAGGGAATTCTGGAAGGGAGCCCTGGCAGGTCACGTTTCTAGAGAGAAGTCATGAGGTCTAGATTGCTTAAGCACTCTCAGTCTTTGTAGCAGACCTTTTGCACTCACAGTCTGTGGGTTGGGCAAGACCTACCCACGTGCTTCCCAGTAAAAAGCCGTTGCTGTTTTGGGCTTCCCTCAAGTCTGTCAAAGTCTGTCAAGTTTCATTGCTTCCCCTCTTGCTTTCTCCTGCTCAGTTGCTGATATGATTCAGGTCTTGTGGCTGTTTGGTGGTTTGTCCTCATTCGTCAGTGCAGATGCCTGGTAACTAGTCATTGTAAATATTGTCTGTGGGTTTTTTTTATTTTGTTAAGTAGTTACTCTGTTTTTATGCTGAGATTTGGATTTTAAAATATACTGCTGCCACTGTCATCTTCCCAGAACCCACTGAATAGATTAAAAATATTCTCCTCTTTGACTGGTCAAGGTGGCTCCTGCCTATAATCCCAGTGCTTTGGGAGGCTGAGGCGGGAGGCCAGGAGTTCAAGACGAGCCTGGGTAACATACTAAGACCCCATCTCTACCAAAAAAAAAAAAAAAAAAAATAGCCAGGAGTGGTGGCACGCACCTATAATCCCAGCTATTTGGGCGGCTGAGGCAGGAAGATTGCTTGATCCAAGGAATTCGAGGCTGCAGTGAGCTATGATCCCACCACTGCACTCCAGCTTGGGCAATACAGTGAGAACCTACCTCAAAAAAAAAAAAAAATTCTCTTTGCTACATAGAATCCCCATTTTCACAAGAAGCAGAAATGGTAAATTGGTATTAACTTTCTATGTTTTGATAATTTAATTGTAACTTCAACAGAGTTTAGGGAATTGTTCTCAATGTTATAAAATCCTCTAAGAATTGTATAGCAGTGTATTTTTTTCAGTCTACTTCTGGTATGATTAAAGAGAGAAAATATCTGTGTCCTAGAACCAGTTAAAAAAAATTAAGTGTTCCAAGTATTAATGGAAACCAACTTTACACAAAACTTTGCTACAAAGCAGTTCGTAAGCAGAGTATTATAAAAATAACCTATTTATTTATTTATTTATTATTATTTATTTATTTATTTTAGTGAGAAAGTTTTCCTTGAAAACCTGCTAAACAAATTCTAAAAGAGCTGTAACAAAATAACAATTCTTATTATTGTAGAGGAAGAAGTCTATTTACACAGTGTTTTCACATGCACTACCTCATTTAATCTTCAAAATAGTCCTCTTAGGGAAATATTGTTATTATGCGTTCCATTCTTCGTCAGAAAAAAATTGAACTTAGAGAACTCAAATGACTGGATTTAAGATTGTAGCAAGAAGGACTTTTACCACCTCTACCTGCAGAGTGTTCACTTTTCCACGAAGGACTCAGCTTTGGTGAGATCCCTGTGTAGCATGTGGAAATAAGTAGAAACCTGCCTAGTCAGCTCTATCAGTCATATACTCCCAGAGGACCCACAGGGTGACAGGTGCTGCAGACAGATCACTCTCATGGTCTGGCTAAAAGCTTTGTCTAGCACTTTAAAGCCTGTAAGTGACAGGAGTGACATCTGAATTGAGGTTTTCTGACTGTAAATCCTCTGGTTTGCTTTTTCTTGCTAGCTAACATCCGCTTCAGCAGTGAGCTTTGTGGAGTCTGTAGCTTGAGCAGCTCCAGGTGGCATCACGAAATCCGCATGTTGCTGAACGTGAGTAGCTTTGATTCGTAGTGGGTGTGAGAGGACCATGTCAGAACATTTCTGGTGATTGTGGCAGCATTTTTCAAATGTTTACTCCTGAGTGCTCTGAGAAGCAGAGAGGAGGATCCTGTCCGATATCTCCATGGACTCTTTTATTACATTCTAATATTTTTACCTTCAAATTCATGTGGAGAGAGATTGCTGGCAAGATGGCCAAATAGGAAGAGCTCTGGTCTGCAGCTTCCAGGGAGATCGACACAGAAGGTGGGTGATATCTGCATTTCCAACTAAGATACCCAGTTCATCTCATTGGGACTGGTTGGACAGTGGGCGCAGCCCAAGGAGGGTGAGCAGAAGCAGGGTGGGGCATCGCCTCACCTGGGAAGCACAAGGGGTCAGGGAACTCCCTCTCCTAGCCGAGGGAAGCCATTAGGGACTGTACCATGCACTCCGGGCCAGATACTGCGCTTTTCCCACAGTCTTCACGACCCACAGACCGGGAGATTCCCTCCAGTGCCTATGCCACCAGGGCCCTGGGTTTACAGCACAAAACTGGCCGGCTGTTTGGGCAGACACTGAGCTAGCTGCAGGAGTTTTGTTTCATACCTCTGTGTGCCTGGAAAGCCAGGGAGACAGAACTGTTCACTCCCCTGGAAAGGGGCTAAAGCCAGGGAGCCAAGTGGTCTGGCTCGGCAGGTCCCACCCCCACGGAGCCTAGCAAGCTAAGATCCACTGGCTTGAAATTCTCGCTGCCAGCACAGCAGTCTGAGCTCGACCTGGGACTCTCCAGCTTGGTGGAGGGAGGGGCATCCACCATTGCTGAGGTTTGAGTAGGTGGTTTTACCTTCACAGTGTAAACAAAGCCACCAGGAATTTCAAACTGGGCAGAGCCCACTGCAGCTCAGCAAGGCCTCTATGGACAGACTGCCTCTCTAGATTCCCTCCTCGCTGGGCAGGGCATCTCTGAAAAAAAGGCAACAGTCCCAGTCAGGGACTTATACATAAAACCCCCACCTCCCTGGGACAGAGCACCGGGGGGAAGGGGCGGTTGTGGATGCAGCTTCAGCAGACTTAAACATCCCTGACTGGCAGCTCTGAAGAGAGCGGCAGATCACACAGCGCAGCATTAATCACAGCACAGCATTCGGGCTCTGATAAGGGACAATGGCCTCCTCAACTGGGTCCCTGACCCCGGTGTATCCTGACTGGGAGACACTTCCCAATAGGGGCCAACAGACACCTCCTACAGGAGAGCTCTGGTTGGCATTTGGCAGGTACCCCTCTGGGACGAAGCTTCCAGAGGAAGGAATGGGCAGCAATCTTTTCAGTTCTGCAGCCTCTGCTGTTGATACCCAGGCAAACAGAGTCTGGAGTGGACCTCCAGCAAACTCCAGCAGACCTGCAGCAGAGGGGCCTGACTGTTAGAAAGAAAACTAACAAACAGAAAGGAATAGTATCAACATCCACAAAAAGGACATCTACTCAGAGACCCCATTTGAAGGTCCCTGACTTCAAAGACCAAAGATAAATCCAGAAAGATGGGGAAAACCAGCGCAAAAGGCTGAAAATTCCAAAACCAGAATGCCTCTTCTCCTCCAAAGGTTCTCCTCCACAACTCCTTGCCAGCAAGAGAACAAAACTGGATGGAGAATGAGTTTGATGAACTGACAGAAGTAGGCTTCAGAAGGTGGGTAATAACAAACTCCTTCAAGCTAAAGGAGCATGTTCTAACCCAATGCAAGGAAGCTAAGAACCTTGAAAAAAGATTAGAATAATTGCTATCTAGAATAACCAGTTTAGAGAAGAATATAAATCACCTGATGGAGCTAAAAAACACAGCACAAGAACTTCGTGAAGTATCCAGAAGTATCAACAGCCAAACTGATCAAGCAGAAGAAAGGACATCAGAGAATGAAGATCAATTTAATGAAATAAAGTGACAAGACATGCTAAAAAAAAAAAAATGAATGAAAAGGAACAAACAAAGCCTCCAAGAAATATGGGACTATGTGAAAAGACTGACTCTACATTAGATTGTTGTACCTGAAAGTGACAGGGAGATTGGAACCAAGTTGGAAAACACTCTTCAGGATATTATCCAGGAGAACTTCCCCAACCTAGCAAGGCAGGCCAACATTCAAATTGAGGAAATACGGAGAAATTGAGGCAGCAATTAATAGCCCACCAACCAAAAAAAAGTCCAGGACCAGACGGATTCACAGCTGAATTCTACCAGAGGTACAAGAAGGAGCTGGTACCATTCCTTCTGAAACTATTCCAAACAATAGAAAAAGAGGGAATCCTCCCTAACCCATTTTAGGAGGCCAGCATCGCCCTGATACCAAAACCTGGCAGAGACACACACACAAAAAAAGAAAATTTCAGGCCAATATTCCTGATGAACATTGATGCGAAAATCCTCAATAAAATACTGTCAACCAGAATCCAGCAGCACATCAAGAAGCTTATCCACCATGATCAAGTTGGCTTCACCCCTGGGATGCAAGGCTGGTTCAACATACACAAATCAATAAATGTAATCCACCACATAAACAGAACCAATGACAAAAACCACATGATTATCTCAATGGATGCAGAAAAGGCCTTTGACAAAATTCAACAGCTCTTCATGCTAAAAACTCTCAGTGAACTAGGCATTGATAGAACATATCTCAAAATAATAAGAGCTATTTATGACAAACCCACAGTCAATATCATACTGAATGGGCAAAAACTGGAAGCATTCCCTTTGAAAACTGGCACAAGACGTGGATGCCTTCTCTCAACACTCCTATTCAACACAGAACTTCCAATAGGAAGTTCTGGCCGGGACAATCAGGCAAGAGAAAGAAATAAAGCGTATTTGATTAGGAAGAGAGGAAGTCAAATTGTCTCTGTTTGCAGATGACATGATTCTATCTTTAGAAAACCTCATTGTCTCAGCCCAAAATCTCCTTAAGCTGATAAGCAACTTCAGCAAAGTCTCAAGGTACAAAATCAGTGTGTAAAAATCACAAGCATTCCTATACACCAATAACAGACAAACAGAAGCCAAATCATGAGTGAACTCCCATTCACAATTGCTACAAAGAGAATAAAATACCTAGGAATACAGCTTACAAGGAATGTGAAAGACCTCTTCAAGGAGAACTACAAACCACTGCTCAAAGAAATAAGAGAGGACACAAACAAATGGAAAAATATTCCATGCTCATGAATAAGAAGAATCAATATCATGAAAATGGCCATACTGCCCAAAGTAATTTATAGATTCAGTGCTATCCCCATCAAGCTACAATTGACTTTCTTCACAGATCTAGAAAAAACTACTTTAAATTTCATATGAAACCAAAAAAGAGCCCATATAGCCAAGACAATCCTAAGCAAAAAGAACAAAGCTGGAGGCATCATGCCACCTGTCTTCAGACTATACTACAAGGCTATAGTAGCAAAAACAGCATGGTACTGGTACCAAAACAGATATATAGACCAATGAAACAGAACAGAGGCCTCAGAAATAATGCCACACATCTACAACCATCTGATCTTTGACAAACCTGACAAAAACAAGAAATGGGGAGAGGATTCCCTATTTAATAAATGGTGTTGAGAAAACTGGCTAGCCATATGCAGAAAGCTGAAATTGGATCCCTTCCTTACACCATATACAAAAATTAACACAAGATGGAGTAAAGACTTAAACGTAAGACCTAAAGCCATAAAAACCCTAGAAAATAACCTAGCCAATACCATTCAGGACATAGGCATGGGCAAAGGCTTCATGACTAAAACACCAAAAGCAATGGCAACAAAAGCCAAAACTGACAAATGGGATTAATTAAACTAAAGAGCTTCTGCACAGCAGAAGAAATTATCGTCAGAGTGAACAGGCAACCTACAGAATGGGAGACAATTTTTGCAATGTATCCATCTGACAAAGGGCTAATATACAGAATATAAAAGGAACTTAAACAAATTTACAAGGAAAAAAGAAAC
>NW_016815004.1:282586-292356 GCF_001698545.2 Rhinopithecus bieti | reverse complement strand
GTGGCTGGATCTCAGCTCACTGCAAGCTCCGCCTCCTGGGTTTATGCCATTCTCCTGACTCAGCCTCCCGAGTAGCTGGGACTACAGGCGCCCGCCACCTCGCCCGGCTAGTTTTTTGTATTTTTTAGTAGAGACAGGGTTTCACCGTGTTAGCCAGGATAGTCTTGATCTCCTGACCTCGTGATCCGCCCGTCTCGGCCTCCGAAAGTGCTGAGATTACAGGCTTGAGCCACCGCGCCCAGCCGACTGGATATTCTTAATACATAGAGTGTAAATGAAAAGCTAGTTTTCAAAGGGTAACTAAAGGACTTTGGTAAAAGGGAAGAGAGCGACAAGAAATATTTGATTTAGGATGACTTGAATGACTGAAAAGAGAAAATCCAAATAGTTCTTTCCCTCTTTGGGTAGTCGACCAAGAAGCAAACTCAGCATCTGAATTAGCTCAAAGGGAAAACAGACCAGTAGAAATGGGGTGTGAAATCCATAGCTAAGCCCTGGTCTGATAAAGTGACTTCCTAGCCAGTAAACTCACACTTAGTTACACAGTGAGCTAAGTGTTCCCGGTCCCCTCCCATCTGCCCATAGATATGTACAGCAGCACCAGCGTGGGGCTCTTTCTATTCTGCATCCAGCTGTGCCAGCCCACAGAGTGCCTCACTTCTCCATGGAGTCATAAGCACTCCCTAACTGCTTCTTCCAAGTTTCCCACATTACATATCCCTGGAGGCTGCCATGGGTTGGGGCTGGCACCTTTGCATTCCATCCATGTTTGCTTATTGATGGATCAATTGATTGATCAAACTTTACAGATTTCCCATCCCAGCCCTTGGACGAGTCCTTTTAAGCTCTCTACATATCAGTTAATTCATTCTGCAAAATATGGGAATTCATAAAGATGGTCTCTTTTTTGCCCTAACTTTACATAAATCTGTGCTACAATTTCAGATTTTAAGGCATTTTTTTTAAGTATCATGTATAACTACAAAAGAAACTGTGAACGCCATCGACTAACACACAGGGAAAGAAAAGTACCCTTTTATTCCTAGGGTCTTAAGGCTTATTTTAGATGGGAAATTTGAGTTTACATCAACCTTGAGTTTTCAACTCATTCCCCTGCTCTGTTTTGGGCCGCACTTATTGATAGAGGTAACTCTGAGATCACCCTAAAACTATGCATAAGCTGAAATAGTAGTTATCAATGTCAGTGGCAGGTTCTCCTCCAAAGATCAGGCTATCAAACACAAATATAATTCTGGAAAGCAAAATTTTATAAACACAAAATGACTATATGATAGCATTATCAGCAAAGCTTTGCTCTTCCTCTTCTGACTAGAATTGCTAATTAAATGTTTTCTAATGCTCTTTTGTACAGCCCTGTGGAGTATTTCCTTGAGACATTCACATATGCAAGGTGGCTTTGTGCTGTGTTCTCCTCCCACCCACTCATCACCCACACGCACCTGCCCTCCTGCTCCCCGCTGACTCAGCGGCCCAGCCTCCTCCCACACAGGCCCAGTGACCTGGCACCCACTCAACCACCTTCTTGTTTGTTCTCCCACAAACCCACCCACTCATCTTCTCTCCTTCACACAGGTAGACGTTTTCACACTCCCACTGCTCAGCAGACAAAGCTCAAGAATGTGCTTTGGGTGGCAGTGGCGGGACGGGGGAGAATGATTTTTTTCTAATGACCATTATGTTTTTTTCCTTGATCAACAAGCTTATCCACAAATGAGTAGTTGATAAACAGTCATTTTTATGCTTAGATTGTTTTTTCAGTGCTTCCTCATACTCAATAATTGGATTTTCTATTTTTGAAAACTCTACCACAACGAATATGTATACACTTTGAGCACTGTAACTTGTTTCAGTGAAAATACATGCCCCATCTTTTGTCTAAATTGAAATATTTCACTCACATTTTGAAGTGAATGGGTGCACCAGTGAGATAATGGTTCATTGGGATGGTTATTTGTAATGATGGTGTCTGAGCTATAGCTGGAATCAATAGGCTGCCTGACAAGATTAATTGGCTGTGAATTATGCTGGAGCAATTCCAGAGCCAATACCAGAAACAAGGGCCAGCCCAGTCATCAAAGCCCTGCCAAGGCCTGCCTACTCTGTGGGGCTGGCCCCAGGGGAGCCGGGGAGGCCAACGTCTGCTACTTGTTTATGTTTGTAAGGCTACTAGAAAAGGTTCCCCGAATCACCCTAATGTTGCTATCCTGATGTTCCAGAATTAAAGTTACTCCTGAGTCCTCTGAGTATTTAGAGTATGAAGAATTAGAAAGATATTGCTGCAGTTTCTTCCCATTCATGGCAACTATTTTTATCCTTTCAAGGAGCTCAGATCATATGCCACATGGTGTGAACAGAATCTATTCTGCAATATTATGAATCCAATCTTGAAGAGGAAGTGTGTGTATAACAGTGGATTTTAAGAAGTGGACTACTTAATTTGTGTTTATTTATTTATTTTGCTTTTTAAATATCATAGCCGACGTGAACTCCAGGAACCATTTGTCCTTCTCTTTTATCTCTCCAAGGTGAAGCACAGTGCCTGACATGTAGTAGCACTCAATCCATGGCTGGAAACTTGCTTCAGATCCCTGGCAATTTATCTTGTCAGCACTAAGCTTTAGGGCCAATTTACTTCAATTTTATATGTACCAGTCTTTTACTCTTGATTTTGAATACAGCTACTCTTTCCTTTAAATTTCCACAAAAATGTGCTATGCCCTCTTACGTATTTTATCACTTTCTCTCTTGAATCATATTTAATCTTAAAGCTCCTAATGGCTAATGAGGACTTTTAAGACAGACCTATATGATTTAACTTTGTATCCCTACCTAAAGCAAAGCTTCTCACATAAAAATCTCCACTTATAAAGAGGTGCAAGCTGGGTGCAAAAGCAAGAGACAAGTAAGTACCTCTTGGCTCATTCAACTGCTACATGGTGATAGAACTGCCACTAAGTTTCTAGTTGCTGGCTGCTCGCTAAAGATGGCAGAATGAATACAGGCATATCTCTCATATCTCTTCTCTCAATAGAGAACAGGAGAGGGGGTGATGAGTAGATAAGACATTTCATAAATATATGTTGGAAAGAGAATGGAGGAGGGTTAACTGAGGGTTAAAAAGAGAGAAAGCCATTGTGTAAAGTGTGTGCAGTGGGGTGTACTGAAGATAAATAAGACATTTCACCTTGAAGACCTGAAGGAAGCTCAAGACTTGGAGTCATCAGTCTTGGCAGAGAGAGGTGGTGTACAGAGTGCAAAGTTTGAGGTAAGTTCAAAGCTTATGTACGAAACAGTCGACTACTCTCGTGCCCCAGTAACAGAACATCAGCAGCCAAGGTACTCCCTCCTGCTCCAGGAGGAAATGAGAATTTTTTGTTAATCAAGAGACACCCAGTAGGAATGGCCTGAGCTATCAGGAAAACAAACCTAATAGAAGAAAGAAGGCATGTGGACCAAAACAGTCAATGAATTGCAAGTCTGCACTGGGAATGGTTGGATTATCTGTGGTCTTTCCCCTACTAACAATCAAAGCACTGTTAATCAGGCAACAAACCCCTAGGCCAATGTTTCTAAATTGTGGGTTATGAACTCAGTTATGATTAGTGGAGTATAAAGTCTATTTAATGGGTCATAACCAACATTTTCTTGGGTTGGGTTCTTTGAGAAACAGACTTTGACGTGGAGTTGACAGTTCAGAACATTTATTAGGGTTTGTCCTTGGGACCAATATCTGTGGAAGGGTATAGACTTGGACAAAAAGAGAATGCGAGCTGTGATGCAAGACCCAATGACTATTTCACCCAACACCCCAAGGAGCATTGAAGCTAGAATGCATTTTCAGAGTTGTCCCACATCATGCCAAGATGTCCAGGACTTTATTCTCTCTCATAGGCTGAATTGCATCTTCCCAAAACTCATATGTTGAAGTCCCCATGTGTCCGGAATTGGTGGGTTCTTGGTCTTGCTGACTTCAAGAACGAAGCCGCGGACCCTCGCAGTGAGCGTTACAGTTCTTAAAGATGGTATGTCTGGAGTTTGTTCCTTCAGATGTTCAGATGTGTCTGGAGCTTCTTCCTTCTGGTGAGTTGCTGGTCTCGCTGACAGCAGTGAAGCTGCAGACCTTCGCGGTTAAGTGCTACAGCTCTTAAAGGCAGCTCTTAAAGGCAGCGTGAACCCAGAGAATGAGCAACAGCAAGATTTATTTCAAAGAGCAAACAACAAAGTCTCCGGGGTGTGCAGGTGGACCCAGCCAAGTTGCCACTGCTGGCTCTGGCAGCCTGCTTTTATTCCCTTATCTGACCCCACCCACCAATCTGATTGATTGGTCCATTTTACAGAGAAGCTGATTGGGGTCCATTCTTACAGAAGAGCTGATTGGTCCGTTTTGACAGAAGTGCATGATTGTGCATTTACAATCGCTTGAGCTAGACCAGAGTACTAGACAGAAAAGTTCTCCCCAAGTCCCCACTAGGTAGGCCTAAGATACAGAGTACAAAATTGGTATTTACAAACCTTGAGCTATGACACAAGGAGTACTGATTTGGCTGTATTTACAAAAACCCTGAGCTAGACACAGAGTGCTGATTGGTGCGTTTACAATCCTTGAGCTAGATACAGAGTGCTAGATGAAAAAGTTCTCCAAGTCATCACTAGGTTAGCTAGATACAGAGTACCAATTGGTGTGTTTACAAACCTTGAGCTAGACACAGAGTGCTGATTGATGTATTTACAATCCCTTAGCTAGACATAAAGGTTCTCCAAGTCCCCACTAGACTCAGGAGCCCAGCTGACTTCACCTAGTGGATCCTGCACCAGGGTTGCAGGCGGGGAGCTGCCCACCAGTCCGGAGCCATGCCTGCACTCCTCAGCCCTTGGGCAGTCGATGGGACCGGGCATCGTGGAGCAGGTGGCCGTGCCCATCAGGGAGCCCACCGTGTAGAGAGGGCTAAGACATGGCGCTGCAGGTCTCCAGCCCGGCCCCACGGGGAGGCAGCTGAGGCCTAGCGAGAATTTGAGCACGGTGCATGCGCCCGGCATGGGAAATCCTGCCAACCTCCGCAGTTGCTGGCCGGGGTGCTAAGCCTCTCACTGCCCTGGGCAGGTGGCACCAGCTGGCCGCCCCCTGTGTGGGGCCCGCCTAGTTGGCTCCGGCGCCGGCCGGAACTCTCCCTCCACACCTCCCGGCAAGCAGAGGGAGGTGGCTCTGGCCTTGGCCAGCCCAGAGAGGGACTCCCACAGTGCAGTGGTGGACTGAAGGGCTCCTCAAACGCCGCCAGAGTGGATACCGAGGCTGAGGAGGCACCAAGAGTGAGGGCTGCTAGCACATTGTCACCTCTCACCAACACAGAGAACCTCAGAATGTAGCCTTATTTGGAAATATGCTCTTTGAAAAGGTGATTAAGTTAAAACAAAGCCATTAGGATAGGGCAGTAATCCAGGAGTATTCGTGTCCTTGTAAGAAGAGAAAGACACACAGGGGCACCCATGTATAAAGAACAGTGAGACTTCCAGCCACCAGAACTGTGAGAAAATTAATTTCTGTTGCTTCAGCCACTAAGTCTGTGGCGTTTTGTTATGGCAGCCCTAGAAAACTAAAATATCCACCCCCAACCCTTATTGGATGTGGCCACAGGAAGTATGACCTTGGGCAAGGCAGCTCTGCACTGAAGCAATCCCTGAAAAGGCTGACAACTGAAGAATCCCCACCAACAGCGGTCTCAAGAGTCTGGGGCAACTAGTCCCTTCACTGCAGTGTATCTAATTAGTATATCATGGTCCATCACAAACATTAAAGAAAATAAAATTCAGTAGGCTAGATAGGGAATGTCAGAGAGCATTCTATGTAGAGAAAGTAAATATTGTTTCACAAAACGTTTTTGTCTTTATATATATATATATGTGAGTGTGTTGACTGGGACTTGATGAAAAAGAATTTCTTACTGTCAGATAGAGTCACTGGGCATAGTGGATCATGCCTGTAATCCCAGCACTTTGGGAGGCTGAGGCAGGAGGATCACTTGAGCCCAGGAGTTTGAAACCAGCCTGGACAGATGGCAAAACCCTGTCTGTACTAGAAGTACAAAAAATTAGCTGGGTGTGGTGGCTGAGGTGTGAGATCACCTGAACATGGGAGGTCAAGACTGCAGTGAACTTTGATTGCAACACTGACTCCAGCCTGAGCTACAGGAGTAAGACTCTGTCTTAAAACAAGAAAGAAAAGAAAAGATAGGAAAGGAAGAAGAAGGAAGGAAGGAAGGGAGGGAGGGAGGGAGGGAGGGAAAGAAAGAGAGAGAGAGAGAAAGAAAAAGAAAGAAAGAAAGAAAGAAAGAAAGAAAGAAAGAAAGAAAGAAAGAAAGAAAGAAAAGAAAAGAAAAGAAAGAAAGGTTCAGAAGTCACTCACCTAGGAAATAAATTAGAGGTTTTTTTCCCAGAAAAGTTAAATATACAACAGACAAAATGTTTTCTCTACCATCCAAAAGTGAAGCCCATCACTCTACACACCCACACAGAGCTCTTCATCAGCTTTTGAGTGCTCTATTCTTAAATATAAGTCGGCAAAAAAAATACCATGAGGCATGTAAATCATACCTCTAACCTAAAAGAGAGGATCCAACATGAAAACCAGAAAGTGGAATACAAAGGGAAACCATAGAAAATAGAAAAATATTGTTTAAATGCGAATTTATAGCCTCAAAAATTATGAGATTTGTATCTGTAAAATAAAAGCAGAATGTGATGATAAAAGAACAATTAGGAACAAAAGGAAGGAACTCTTGGAAACTAAAAATATAATTTTAAAAACTTCAGTAGTAGGAGTAGGAGATAAAGTTAAGGAAGTCTACTGAAAATAGAACCAAAAGATGAGTAGATTAACAATAAGAAGACTATCCATCCAGTAGGAAAAATATCTGACTACAAGGAGCTCAAGGAAGAGAAGAAATGGAGGAAAAAGTATACAAGAAAAGTTCTCAGAACTGAAGGCTATAAGACTCAAAATCGAAGGTACCAAGTACTCAGCACAACAAATAAAAAACGGCCCACACCAAGGTACATCATTGAGATGTGTCAGACCATTGGGAATAATGAGAAAATCCCAAAAGCTTTCAGAAGAAGAAAAAAGAATGAGTCTTATGCTAAGAGTAGGAATCAGAATGCATCAGACTGCTTGCTCAACTACAATGTTGGACTAGGGAAAGCAATGAACAATGCCTTAAGAATTATGAAGGATAATTTCATTTATTTATTTATTTTTTGAGATGGAGTCTCGCTCTGTCGCCAGGCTACAGTTCAGTGGTATGATCTTGGCTCACTGCAACCTCTGCCTCCTGGGTTCAAGTGATTCTCCTGCATCAGCCTCCCGCGTAGCTGGGACTACAGGCACACCTCTCCATGCCCAGCTAATTTTTGTATTTTTAGTAGAGACAGGGTTTCACCATGTTGGCCAGGATGGTCTCAATCTCTTGACCTTGTGATTCGCCCACCTCGGCCTCCCAAAGTGCTGGGATTACAGCTGTGAGCCACTGCATCCAGCCAGGATAATTTTTTCTAAAACTAGAAGGCAATACCCAGCTAAACTATCAATGACGTGTCAGGGCAGAATAAAGATAATTTCAAACAGAGGAATTCAGAAAACTTAAGTCTCATGTATCCTTTTATAGGAAGCAACTGCAAGATATTATCTAAGAAAATAAGAGGAAGAAAACAATAAAGAGGAAGACATTGGATCCAAGAAATAGGGAATCTATCACCTTACAGATGAAAAGGGAATCTACCTGATCTTTGTGAAGGTGATTTGAGCATAGCAGCTCTGCAGGAAACCTGGAGAGCAACAAGCTGAGATTAATACAGGACACAGGGCTCCAGTAAGGATGTCACCAAGGAAATTAAAATCATTTGTTGTAGAGTACTTTATGAATCTGAATGCAGTAAGAGGAGGTTTACACTTCTGGTGAAGAATAAGGAATGAATTTGTGATAGGCATGTAGAAAATTAAGCAAGCAAATAAAATAATAATCAACTCCTGGGAAAATAGGAATTTGTACCAAAAGTATCAATATAATCTTATATACATATATGCCTAAGCCTTGAATAATATTTGTCATTTTAATTATGTAAAAACTGAATAATTATCTGTCAGGCACAGTGGCTCATGCCTGTAATCCCAGCACTTTGGGAGGCCAAGGTGGGTGGATCAGCTGAGGCTGGGAATTCGAGAGCAGCCTGATAAACATGGAGAAATCCCGTCTCTACTAAAAATACAAAATTAGCTGGGCATGGTGGCACATGCCTGTAATCTCAGCTACTCTGGAGGCTGAGGCAGGAGAATGGCTTGAACCCAGAAGGTGGAGGTTGCTGTGAGCCAAGATAGCTCCATTGCACTCCAACCTGACCAACAAGAGCAAAACTCCATCTGAAAACAAAACAACAAAAAAAAACCTGAATAATTATCAGAGAAAAACACTGTAATATAACTATACTGAAAGAATAAGAGGAGAATATAAGAGATTAAATCCGTATCTCCCACAGAAGGGAGTCATAGATAATAATATCTGGAACTGAAAAAAAGTCAAGAAACAGCAGTTTAAAATGTGGAGATAAACACCAAAAGAAACAGCTGATGCCAGGTGTGGTGGCTCACGCTAAAAGACTTGAGCACGTTGCTTTTGGGAATGGAAATGGAATTAGAACGTGCAGGTTGTACAGGGAAAAGGACTGCTCTTTGTCTTTTAGACTTTGAGAAGCTATTTGGCTTTTTAAAAAATTATTATTATTATACTTTAAGTTCTAGGGTACATGTGCACAACATGCAGGTTTGCTACATATGTATACATGTGCCATGTTGGTGTGCTGCACCCATTAACTCGTCATGTACATTAGGTATATCTCCTAATGCTGTACCTCCCCCACACACAATAGGACCTGGTGTGTGATGATCCCCTTCCTGTGTCCAGGGGATCTCATTGTTCAATTCCCACCTATGAGTGAGAACATGTGGTATTTGGTTTTCTGTTCTTGGGACAGTTTGCTGAGAATGATGGTTTCCAGCTGCATCCATGTCCCTACGAACTCATCCTTTTTTATGGCTGCATAGTATTCCATGGTGTATATGTGCCACATTTTCTTAATCTAGTCTGTCACTGATGGACATTTGGGTTGATTCCAAGTGTTTGCTATTGTGAATAGTGCCGTAATAAACATACGTGTGCATGTGTCTTTATAGCAGCATGACTTATAATCTTTGGGTATATCCCCAGTAGTGGGATGGCTGGATCAAATGGTATTTCTAGTTCTAGATCCCTGAGGAATCGCCATGCTGTTTTCCACAATGGTTGAACTAGTTTATAGTCCCTCCAACAGTGTAAAAGTGTTCCTATTTCTCCACATCCTCTGCATCACCTGTTGTTTCCTGATCTTTTAATGATTGCCATTCTAACTGGTGTGAGATGGTATCTGATTGTGGTTTTGATTTGCATTTCTCTGATGGTGAGTGATGATGAGCATTTTTTCATGTGTCTGTTGGCTGTACGAATGTCTTCTTTTGAGAAGTGTCTGTTCATATCCTTTGCCCACTTTTTGATGGGGTTGTTTGTTTTTTTCTTGTAAGTTTGTTTGAGTTCTTTGTAGGTTCTGGATATCAGCCCTTTGTCAGATGAGTAGATTGCAACAATTTTCTCCCATTCTGTAGGTTGCCTGTTCACTCTGATGGAAGTTTCTTTTGCTGTGCAGAAGCTCTTTAGTTTAATTAGATC
>NW_016815004.1:237666-278933 GCF_001698545.2 Rhinopithecus bieti | reverse complement strand
CTGTAAGTATTACTAAGCCATTTGATTTTATAGAGTTGTGAGGACATTACCTTGAGACAAATTTTAAATAAAAAATAAATAAAAGAAAGTCCAGGAAGGAATTCAGGCATGAAGACATTTAAGAGCTTTGAATTTTAGCTCTGTTGCTTATAGTTTCCCAATTTTAAAAATCTTTAACATCTTCCATTCAAGGGGTGATCAGTAAATGAGAGAACACATTTGGAAGCTCTTGGTAGACTGAAAATAACCAAGGGAAGTTCCCTTCTTTCCTCTTACAGATAAAACCAGGGCCTTGGTTTTCAATAGTATAAACTCAATCTTTGAAAAACCCGCCTCTTTCCCTAGACTCACAAGTGTGCTTCCATGACATCTTGGATATAAAAGGAATACTTAGTGTACACATGAATAATTAAGTCATTTTTTAAATACCCTATGTGAAATAAGAAATGACCTCTGTGTAATTCAACTAGTCTTGCAATGAGACCCTTTCTCCAACAATAAAGTGCAATAAATAATTTACTCACATGACTTTTCTCAAGCTTTAGTGATTTTTGAATAAGTACCAGATTCCATTTTTATTTAACAGTAATTAGAACCAATCCACTCATTGTGGAATGCCATCAGAGCTGGGCTGTGGGGAATGGGTTAGGAGTAGGGAATTGAGAGATTGATCCCCACAGCTCTTGGGGTAGGCAGCCCTCCTGGATCAGTAGTCTCTGGACAAGAGCAACCAAATTGTTTTACCCAGTGTTGTACAATTATGATTCTCTTTGGTTGCCATATCACAAAAATGGTTGGGAAGCACTGCCTTGAACAGTTGCCATAAAAATGCCTTATAAGGACTGATAGTCTCATAGTCATTTAGGTAAAGTCTTGTTCATTTGTTTACTTACAAAATGTGTAAGGACATTTGCATATCTTTAAATGAGTTTTTGATGTTTCCAAATCTGAATGGAAACATGTAACATTAGGTTTGTGAATGAGTTTGAATAAAGTTCAACTACAAGTAACTTAATAGAGACCCCAGTATAGTAGTTGAAACAATTTATATCATTATTCTTTCCTGTAAAAAGAACTCTGGAGAAAGCCAGCCCAAGGTTAGCATGGTGGCCTCATTGTCTTCAGAGATCCTGGTTCCTTTCAGCTTTTGCTCTTACATGGCTGAGGTAATCTTCCTAGCAGGAAGCTAAGCCTCCTCCTCAGGGAGCTGGGAGCCAGTATGTCCTCACCCCAAAGACAGGATGGAGCAGAAGGATGGAGCAGCAGGATGGAGCAACAGGATGGAGGAGAAGAACAGTGCACCCTTTTCCAGGGAAACTTCCCAGAAATCACCATTCTATATCCATTTGGGTCTCCCTAATCACATGACCACACAAAGCTGTAAGCATGGATGCAAAATGTGTTTTTTTAGTGGGATAGTGCTATGTCCAGCTTAAAACAGCAGTACTATTAGTTTGAGAGAGAAGAGGGAAAAAGGATATTTAGTAGACACCCATATCTTTACATGTTTTAGTAACTGCCATGTAATTTACTTCAAACAAAAACAATCTGTCCATTAGTCATTTTATATACACTGCTAGAAAGGTTAACATAAGCATTAAGGAAGACCAATTAGCAAATTCATGGTTTGGAGTCCCGATTACATATTTTTGTTGGATTTAATAAGTAGTGATTTAGGCACTGTGGATAGAGGGTAAAAACTCAGATTCTGAAGCTGACTGCCTGGCTTCCATTTATTAGCTGTGTGACCTTGGGAAAGTTGCCTGAATGCTCTGTTCCTTGGTTTTATTTTCTGCAAGACGGAGATAATAGTAATTGTGCCCATCTAATAGAATTTTGGAGGATTACGTGAGTTAATACAGTACATGTAAAGTGCTTAAAATAGTTAGCTACTAATACATCTTTCTCTTGAATTAAAACCTTTTCCTTGGCCAGGCACCGTAGCTCATGCCTGTAATCCCATCACTTTCGGAGGCTGAGGCAGGTGAATCACCTGAGGTCAGGAGTTTCAGATGAGCCTGGCCAAATGGTGAAACAGTCTCTACTAAAAATACAAAAATTAGCCAGGCGTGTTGGTGGGCGCCTGTCATCCCAGCTACTCTGGAGGCCAAGGCAGGAGAATCGCTCGAACTCAGGAGGTGGAGGTTGGAGTGAGCCGAGATCCTGCCACTGCACTTCAGCCTGGGCAACAGAGTGAGACTCTGTCTCAAAAAATAAAAAATAATAATAATGAAAAACCTTTTCCTTTAGACTCATAAGTAGCTGTGACAATCTGATTCACTCTCTTAAGAATTTCCAGGTATGCAGTATTTTCTTGGCTTTGCATTTGTAGATATGCTGATCCCTAGAGTCAGACCACAGGGTTTTACTTGAGCTAATAAATGTTCTATCCCATAGGAACATTATGAAAGGGAAAGGAGTTGGCATTGGTCAAATTGAACAATAACTGGTTTGTCTCTTTTCCCTCCCCTTCTCCCACTTCTTCCTTTTAATAGACTGTACTAATGAGATCACCTCCCTGCCCTCCACACACACAGTCTGAGATTCCTGTTGCCTCAGGGCTGCACAGATTCTTGGTCTCTCTACCCTCTCCACCTCTCCCCTCCCCATCCCCTGCACTACAGCATGCCTTGCCCAGGGCCCTTCTCAGTTATGCTCCCTAATCATTTCTGGCTGTTCAAAATGATGAAATTGCCCAAACTGGGGCCATCCAAAAAGCCATTTCTATATGCTGCTTTATTATTTTCTGGGCTTTTTTTTTTTAAGTTTCTTCAAATGTTCCCACAAATAGAGATGGTCTGTTTTCCTTCCAGAAAAGCATTTGTTTAAGATAAATTTTGATGATTAGTTGCATTTAAACTATAGCTAGTGTACTTTCTCAGCTTTTTTAAATAATGAAAGTAAAATAAAGAAATCTCAGGAAAATGGAAAATGTATCTTTCCATTAACTTGTGACTTTCATCTTTGGGCCTAAGGCAACTGCTTCAGTTATTGCTCTTTCCTTTCTAGGAGGTAGGGGTAAATAAGGCCTATAGAACATGTGCCTCAACATGTTTTTTTCTGGGCAAAACTGGGAAGTTACACACATTCCTTCTGCTCATATTCTATTGACAAGAACTTAGTCATATGGCAATAACTAGATTCAAGGAAGGCTGGAAAATGTAGTCCATAGCTAGGCATCCCTGGGAGGTAGGGACTCAATTACTAAGAGGAGTAAGGGGGAGCAAACATGGAGCATGTTAGCAGATTTTGCCACACAAATGTATCACACAGTTGCAATATAGTAAGATAATTTTATTTTGCTTTTTACTTACCATTATATCAAGAGCTTTTTTCCCATGTTACTACATGGTCTTCAGAATTATAAAGTAGTGGCTTTGTAATGATGTGTTGAGTGTATAATCAATAATTATTTAATTCTTCCTGTTGTCAAAAGTATAGATTCTTTCCAGTTCTTCACTATTACAAACAACATCTCAATAGATCTTTTCATGAGTTTATACACATATATGCTTGTATTTTGTCTTTTGGGAATAATTCCCTTGGGATGAATTCCCAGAACTAGGATTACTAGGTCAAAGGGTGTGTAAACATTTTATGGGTCTTAATGTTTTTGTTCCAAATTGGTTTCTGAGAAGGCAGTTACCAATTTGTTCCCAAAAGAAAATGTGCACATTTTCCTATAAATGTGGGTGGAAGACACATTCACACATTCTCGTAGGTAGGTTGTTTTCAGTTTTCAGGGTCTGGCTAGAAACAGCACAAGGCAGCACAGGACTTGAGTCCAAATCCCTTGCTCTGTCACTTCCTAGCTGTATAGCTGCAGGCAAGTACTTACTCTCCTTATGCCTCCAATTTCTTATTTTAAAGTTGAGGAAACAGGTAATTCCCTCATAAAGTTGTGTGGTAATCATAAGGCTGTTGACCAATACTCTGTTTTCCCATCTTCTATGCACATGTTAGAAATGTAATCTCCTGTCTCTTTGAAGACAGATATGACCTTGGGACTTGCTTTAGCCAGTGGAATGGAAGCAGAAATAACGTGTAATTTCCAGGTATATGTTTTAAAAGTCTGTGTGTAAATTTGCTACTCTTCTCCCTTTGCCGTATGCCTAGTTTGTCTCTTTTCCCTCCCCTTCTCCCACTTCTTCCTTTTAATAGACTGGAAATGTTCCAGATAGTACCAGCTCTTTAAACCTGAGTCCTAGAGTAAACATGGCAGAATGGAGCCCCAAGCCAATGTGTGACAGATATGTAAATAGACCAAAAAATAAATCTTTGGGTGTTTTGAAGCACCTGAGACTTTGAGGTTGTCTGTTATTGCAACATAGCCTACCCTGACTGCTGTAGGTTTTCTCAAGATTAATGAGATAATATGCATAAGATGTTGGAGTAATGGTAGAGCATTTATATGGGTCCTTTTGCAATAATATTAGGTTGGTGCAAAAGAAACTGTGGTTTTTGGCATTAGTTTCAGAGTTATTATTAATACCATTTATTCATTCAATGCCTTCCATATGCCAGGCATTTGTGTACATTATCACTAATCTTCAGGATAAATTTGAAATATTATAAAAACCTCCATTTTATAAGGGAGAAAAAAACAAAGCTTGGAATGGTTAGCATTCTGCCAAATGTCATCCAGCTAGGAAGTTGCAGAGTTGGCTTTCAAACCTCATGCGTTTCTCCCCTCTTTCTCTCTTTTCCTTGTCTTTGGAAGTTTATGTCATTATTTTATTTTATTGCTATTTACATCATCGTGTGAATTCCTTTGCAACAGTTGTTTATGAAATTCACACTTATTCTTGCAACAAAACCTCTATTTTCTTAAATTTATTGCAAGATGAACAGAAGTAAATTGAGTCAAAGGTAGAGTAGCTTACAGTTCAAGCCCTTGCTCCAGAAAGTTCATGAACTCAAGCACCTTTTTCATTTTTCTTGACTTGAATATGCCTGAAAGCAATTAAGATATATGTGCTTATGAACAGAAAACAAAAAAAAAAAGTGTTTCACAATTGGAGTGGAGTGAGTCAGGTTGGAATGAGTTAGATTCTATAAATTCTCAAACCCAAACATTTACATTCTTTCTTTTTAATGGATTTATTGAGATATAATTCATACACGGTACAAGTCACCCATTTAAAGTATGTGATTTAATGGCTTTTAATATATTCACAGACTTGTGTATCCATCATCACAATTGATTATTAAATATTTTCATTATCTAAAAAAAAAGCCTTATATCCCTCAGCCAACACTCCCAAACCTTCTCATCACCTGACCCGTCCCCCAACCCTAGGTAGCTACTAATTACTTTCTGAACCTTCTTTTTTTTTTTACCTTCCTTCCTTCCTTTCCTTTCCTTTCTTTCTTTCTTTCCCTTCCTTCCTTCCTCTTTCTATTTCCTTCCTTTCTTCCTCTATTTCCTTCCTTCCTTCCTTTCCTTCCTTCCTTCCTCCCTTCCCTTCCTTCCCTCCCTTCCCTCCCTTCCCTCCTTTCTTTCCTTCCTTTTTCTTTTCTCTTTTCTTTTCTTTCACAGAGTCTCACACTGTCACCTAGGCTGGAGTGCAGTGGTGCGATCTCGGCTCACTACAGTCTCCACCTCCTGGGTTCAAGCGATTCTCCTATCTCAGCCTGCCAAGTAGCTAGGATTACAGGTGCCCACCACCATACCTGGCTACTTTTTTTGTATTTTTAGTAGAGATAAGGTTTCACTATATTGGGCAGGCTTGTCGTGAACTCCTGACCTTGTGATCTGCCCACCTCACCCTCCCAAAGTGCTGGGATTATAGGTGTGAGCCACCGCACCCAGCTGACTCTGTTTCTTTTTACAGGAGCTCCCAGAATGCCAGTTTCCCACTATTCCCAACAAGTGGTTCTTCCTCCCTCCCACTGCAGTCCTAACTCTGCAAAGCTTTGCTCAATTATTTTTAATTCAAAGCTCAAATTCTAAAGTATCTGATATAATAGACTATTTTTTTCTAATTTTTTTTTACTTTGCTAAACTTAGAAATTCCTTGTAGTATAACACTAAAGGTTTAAAATAAAGTGTGTTCTTTTTAATGCTTTCATCTGCTCATGATCTGATTAGCCGGTTTGTGGCATTTTTTAAAAATCTTTTCTTCTCCTTCATTGTCCTCTTTTGAGCCATTTCACAGCTTGTTAGTACTTCTGATAATATAGTCAAATAGGTGAGATTAAATTAAATTTGCTCTCACATACACCTTTGGGTTTTAAATAATATTGCTTGAAGAAAAGGTAGGAGGCCGAGGCAGGCAGATCACTTGAGGTCAGGAGTTCAGGATCATCCTGGCCAACCTGGCGAAACTTCGTCTCTACTAAAAAATACAAAAATTAGCTGGGCATGGTGGTGCATGCCTGTAATCCCAGTTACTTGGGAGGCTGAGGCAGGAGAATCGCTTGAACCAGGAAGGCGGAGGTTGCAGTGAGCTGAGATCGTGCTGCTGTACTCCAGCCTGGGCAACAGAGCAAGACTCCATCTCAACAACAATAACAAAAAAAAAGAATTGAAATTAATGGTTAAAAAGAACATTACAGATCATCTGTGAATTTTAGCGACCTATATTCACGAGTACTGTGAAATGTTTCTGGTTTACTTTTTTTTTTTTTTGAGGCAGGGTCTCACTCTGTCACCCAGGCTAGAATGCACAATCATGGTTTACTGCAGCCTTAATCTCCTGGGCTCAAGTGATCTTAATACTTCAGCCTCCTGAGTAGCAGAGACCACAGGTGCACACCACCACACCTGGCTTATTTAAAAATTTTTTTTCTAGAGACCAGGTCTCGCTGTGTTGCCCAGGCTAGTCTTGAATTTCTGTTCTCAAGCAATCCTTCTGCCTTAGCCTCCCAAAGTGCTGGGATTACAAAATTGAGCCACCATGCCCTGCCTGCATTACTTTTTGTAATGTTTATTGCCATGGAAAATTATTGACAACTTGAATCAGGTTGTATTTGTTACTATGAGATTCTTAAATTATCTGAACCAGATGGTTGGAAACAATGATTTCTAGAACTATCACCAGCTTTCAAGGTTTGTTGATGGAAGAGAGTACTTAAGCTAGTAAATTTAACTTGTTAAATGAAACAGGAAACATCAAAATGCAGCTAAGCATTATGAAAATGAAAGAGAGAAATGGTTCCCTAGGAGAGAAGAAATTAATGAAATGTGCATCTTAATGTATCCCTGAAGATGGTATTTCTGCAACATACTGAATTGAGGGTGAATTTACTAGTTTATGCTGGGGAGGGGGCGGCGGTCTGGTTCTGTTCTCCACTTGTGCTGTGCTGACTTGTTTCGTGTGTGTTTTGGATACATGTGGTGACAGCAACCTGTTAGTCTTTGGTAAAACCCAGGCCAAAGATATTGAAGCCTGGACATGTGAGGCTGAATGAGGATGTCCTAGAGCCATGAAATACATTAATATTGTTGGGCAGTTATGGCAACGGAAAAACAGTGTTAATATAGGGAGTAAGTAGGCACTTTATAGCCAAAGAGGACATGCCTTTTCTGTATGCAATGAGCTTTGCAATTTCTAACTCCGCCCTAATTATAACTGCCTTGTTCTCATGAAGTTCACTGTCAGCAACTGTTTATTCACCAGGTACAATATTATGCATAATACATTGGGCTGAGAACTATGAGGGATACAATATAGAAACAACAGGGCCCCTGGTCTCAAGATGCCATTGAAAAGCACAGACTGTGTTTGGGAATCAAAAAGTCCA
Source organism: Rhinopithecus bieti (assembly GCF_001698545.2). Taxonomy (NCBI): domain Eukaryota; kingdom Metazoa; phylum Chordata; class Mammalia; order Primates; family Cercopithecidae; genus Rhinopithecus; species Rhinopithecus bieti. Next base: position 271,187 of record NW_016815004.1, on the reverse strand, counting down.
GTCAGTGTGTAACGACAGCATTAGTGGGGAAAAATGGAATACAAAGTTGAAAGGTGTATTGGACCCAGATTGTTAGGTTTTTGAAAGCATAATTTATATGTTAGGATGCTATTATTTGGAAAGTGGAGACTTACTCAATTTTTTTTAACATTAAAAGAAAATAATTGAATCTGTTTCTGGCTATTTATTCACATTTTTTGGTCCCATTGATATCTTTTTTTAGATGGTAAATTTTCAATGAACAAAAACAGTATCTATTTTGCTTAATGTCCAATACAATGTCATATATTATGTGTAATATTTAGGTTCATGTAAATAATGGCTGTTCTTAAAAATTCATGTGTTCTTATTATGGAATGAATAAAGGGCCCTAATTTTTCTTTATTTTTTTTAGCTAAACTATCATCCTCCTCACCAAGGAGTAACAAGAAACCTAGGCAACTGCGGCAAATTATTTGCCCAAGAGGATCACCTTTAAACCCTAGTGAAGCTGGATGCAATGGCTCACACCTGTAATCCTAGCACTTTGGGAGGCCAAGGCGGGCAGATCACCTGAGGTCAGGAGTTCAAGACTGGCCTGGCCAACATAGTGAAATCCCACCTCTACTAAAAATACAAAAAGTGAGCCAGGCATGGTGGTGCACACCTTTAGTCCCAGCTACTTGGGAGGCTGAGGCAGGAGAATCACTTGAGCCTGGGAGGTGGAGGTTGCAGTGACTGAGATTACACCACTGCACTCCAGCCTGGGTGACAGAGTGAGACTCTACCTAAAAAAAAAATCTTAGTGAAGCTGTCAGGTATTGGAGGGCATGGAAATGCTATAGACCAATACATTCTGTATTTTATTGATTCAGCATTTTTTCAATGTTTTGTTTACAGAGAGATCCTAGGGGATTAACATATATTTAAATTATCTCACTTTCCAGTTGGATATAAACAATCTTATCCTTCTCTTTCATTGTCCTTTATATCTTCTGTGCGGTCTTCTGGGCTTGTGTAACTTGTCATATTGGACAGGACGTGAGGGATGCTACCACAGACAGACACCATATTGTAAATCTGAAGAATGGACAGAGGAAAACTTGCAACAGAATTAGAGGAAAGAAGAAACGATGGTGACTCTTGCAAAGCCTGGAATGGTTCCCTTGGGAATTTAAGGAGGGAAAACAAGAGTTTCTGTAGTTTCCAGAAATAGAACTGCCTGCCAGCTTCCTTCCATCCTCCCTCTTAGCCTAGCTGCAGGAGAAGAACAGGCAGGCACATGCAGGCTGATGACTTTCCTGCTTGTGACAGCTCCAGATTACAAATATGCAGAACAAGATTACAGTGCCAGCATTCCCAGGCCCAGGGAGCAAAGGCAGGTGGGCCGGGATGAGTTGAAGGAAAATTAAAATGAAATAAAATAAGTATGGGTGATAATGAAAAGAAGAGGAAGTGTGGGGTAGTAGATACAGTGTTAAGATGCTAGGAGAAGACTGAGGGCATGAGACAGAAAGCCCTGTACTGCCTGGGCGTGTATCTGAGAGATATGTGGGTGTGTTTGCAGAGGAAGTTGTGGGGGCATGTGTGTGTGCAGAATGTATGTTAGGGAGGGGTTTTATTGGTATAGGAGTGGGAGGGTGTGTGCAGTAGGGTGTGGAGTGCGGGGGTGGAGAGAAAAAAAAGTGGAGGGAGGGAGGACTTTTATGGAGTGCCAGGAACACCCATTTCACAAAGGAAAATTGCCAGCTACCAGCAAGTCAAATCTCCTTTGTGGGAACGGATCAGCTCCCCACAGTAGATTCTGGCCTCTGATCTGACCCCAGGATGTTTGCCAGATATTTGACCCCTGAAGGGAGGGACACAGTTTCTGTATTTTTACCACACCCTGATCCATGCTCTTTCCCAGGGACTGATGTGTTTGCTTATATATTATCAGAGTGTTGGTCACAGGGCAGCATTGCTTGGCAGACAGTCTAGTGAATAGAACTGTAAGTTAGAAATAAATGCTTTCCAGTCTTGTGTGTGTGTGTGTGTGTGTGTGTGTGTGTGTGTGCGTGTGTGTCCTTTTCGATGTCCTTTGAAACCCTACGATAGTACTTCTGTGCCTTGGTTCCCAATTTTTCTAGTAACAAGAAAGAAAACATCAGCTAGATAAGGAAATATAGTGTAGAATTAATAACTGCAATGAATACATAATTTTAAAGACACATGGGTGACAGATTTTAATCTAGTATGAGAAATAACTTCTACTAATTAGAATTGTTCAAAACTAGGAGAGGTTAGCATAAAATGTGATATGTGTCATATTATTCTACACATTCAAGTGGAGTGAAGATGACCAGTTGTAGGGTGTTTAGGGGGAATTCCAGCAGCAAATAACAGTATACTTAAGATACCTGAAGAATTACACAAAAACTCTGAGATGTTATGATTCTAGACTATAGTGTGCTTAAGCAATACAGAATTATCTTGAATATTTAAGTGTTATAAATATGAAATAATCAATACAAATCAAATCAATACAAATCAAAATGACCAACAAACAAAATGTACACTGCATGATTAGCACCTTTATTGGGCAACCAAGATGTATGGCATATAAATGCAGAAAGAACTTGGGGCCCATGTCTTCCACAGTAATCCCAAAATAAACTAAATGTAGAGAAAAAAGGCTATGTTGTGTAGCAGGGAGAAGTATTCAATAAAAACAGGCTTAAACTCTTATCAGTCGTTCCTGAATAGCCTCTATCTACTTCTATGAGCGATCCAGTCCAACTTAGTGGAGTACTGAAAGAATGCTAGAAGTGTTTTCTTCAGTGATTAAAAACTTTCAGATGTTTGTTGACCATCCAGTTCAGACACACCCCAGGTCTCTGTTTGAGAAATGGTAGAGAAGTCCTCAGAACTTCCTTAGCTTTCCAAAGGCTGTTAAGACTTCTCAACAGTCTTGTTTAGTCTTGGTGTTCTCATTCAGTCTAATGTACTTCGAATCACGTGGGGATCTATTAAAAGGTGATTCTGATTCAGTAGGCCTGGGGCGAGGCCTAAGATTCTGCACTTCTAAGAGATGCTGATGACACGTGTAGACAGGCCACTCACAGAAGCAAGGCTATAGGTGAAAGCAGATAGGAAACTCTAGGTACCCTGGGCAGGGGCAGACAATGCATCAGGGGAATGAGATCAATACTATCCCATCCACAGAATCAGAAAATTAAGAGTATAAAAGGAGAGAAGCCTTTTGATGCCATCTAAAAATCATCATTTGGCTCTTTTTAGTGGCAAATATAAGAGCTCTGTGTGGGCTGAATTGGAGTCTCCTTAGGGTGGTGATAATATGGTCTGTTAGGGTAAATGTCAGGGACTTCTTGGAAATTCCAGGCTCTGCTGTCAAGTAAGATAGTTTGTTTTGGTCCCATCTTCCCTACTGGTCTCACACTTCTTAAAACATGTCTTTTCCTAAGAGAAAACTGTGATCTTTTCTTTAGGACAGACCTCAACAAATTGTCTTAATTTCCTCTACAGAATCAAATGGGAAGGAATTTAAGGTGTGGCCTTTCCCATGGAAGTCTTTAAGACTCCAGATTTTCAAGACACTATAGGATAAAGCTCTATCAGCAAAATGTCAAAGTGTGATAGGTAGAAAAATATTGTGATGGGTGAGTTTGCTTAAATGGCCTTCTGATTCCTCCACAGACTGACCTTACCCAGGATAACAGGAGTGGGGAGAAGTGTCAGTGTTGGGAAGGACTGTAAGAAGGGTCTCCATCTCATTCTAACTGATTAGAATTGAGAAGGTTGCAGGATTAAAATATTGGTGCAAAGTAAAGACATTTGAGGACATGGAGTAGCTAAGGTTGTTAACCATTCTCCAAACGCTTATTTATTTTACTTCAATGAATCAGAAATAATTGGATTCCACCCTGTTTCTCTTCTCAGAACAGATAGTAACTAATGTTGTACCATATATTTTAAACTATACTAAGAATATAAGAATTACTTGCTTCAACCATCCACAACTTAGCTCACCAGCAGTGTTGTCCATCTGGAACATAACTAAAAACCAGGAATTATGCAAAAAGTTCCCTGAGTAGGCAAAATAGATGTCATTTTAAATTCATGCATTAAAGCTCATAAGAGCTCAAGGTTTTAGTATTTATATAATCAACATTTGCCACTTAATGGCAGTAATCCGTTACTGAAAATCAGATGTTCTACATTTTAAAAGCTGACTAGAAACCTATTTCCCATTATTTGGAATGGAAAAAATTATAATGTGTTACACATCAGCTTTAAACCAACAAATTTCTTAAAAAGTAACTAAAACACAGAAAAGTGTGTATATGTAAGTAACAAACTACCATATTATTATGTAAAATGATCAAACCATGTTTGCTGATCATCTAAGGACTGATACAGTTAATAGCAACTTTATATGCTTTGATGTGTCTGTTAGTGCCAGTGACAGAGAAACTTACCTTTGTTGATAATGTACACTTTTCAAAGTGTGTGCACATGATTCTGACATTCTACTAATTATATTTCTTTTCTCATATATTGCTTTGTTAAAATTGTTCTATTGAGTTATAAATATGCAAATATACATTTTTTCCTATAAAACATAGCCAAAATGATATATTGAGAGATGTATATGTTCTATAAAGTTGGCTATTAAAAACCAATAAACATTCTATGAGAAACATGTTAACTGGGGAGATATTTGCAGTACATGTCTAGTGCCGTGCTGGAGCCCATTTATGTTGGTTCCCAAGAGATGATTGTTAAAGTTTCAGGAATTTTGCAATTCCTAAAAAGTCATATTGGTAACTTGAAATTGGCCATGATGGGAGTATTTACACCACAAAAATAGGCAAATGCTGTAAATCGGGGATTCCCTCTAGCTTCATGAAAGCTGGTAGTGAGGCATTTATCAGCATTCCAGTGAGTATTCTTATACTTTATTTTATCAAATGTAAGAGGTCACAGGTTGCTGGATGGACTGTATCATAGTAAGGATATGCTAGACTTGTGTTATAATAAAAACAACCTCCAAACACCAGTGGCTTACACAACAAAAGTTTGTTTCATGCTGCGGTAAAAGTCAATTGAGGCCTCTGCTCTACTTAACCACTCGGGAACCATAAGCTGATGGAGGCTCCATTATCTCTATAAGAGGCTTCAGGGTTTACTGTGGTGTGAGCAAATACATCTGGAATTAAGAGCTAGTTTTTCTATGCTTTGGCCCACAAATAACATAATTCACTTTCCATCCATATCCGTCTGGCCAGAACTCATCACATAGCTCAGCCTACCTATAAGAGTACTGGGACATATAAGGGAACAGATGGAATATTGGGAGACCACTGATACTCCTTTTACATATACACCATTATTTTATACGCCTCTAAGGAATAAAAACCCACTATCAATTAAACCATGATGTAAGGCTTTCTTAGAAATAGATATTTGGACATAGACCTTAAAAAGTCGTTTACCTCTCTTTTGCCTACCAAAGAAGGTAAATTAATGAAAATAAATTGGTTGAAGTGTTCTTTAAAACTTCTGCACATTTGAAGAAGGTTGACTTCTGATTCAGAGTGGATAGTACGTGCTTTTCTAGAGAGCATCAGACTCTGTACAAGCAAGAGCATGGGTGAGGAAGCATTTCTTAAAAGAGTGCTCTGTGACAGTCTCTAAGACTTTTGTCTAAGCCATAGCCACCATTATGCAAGTTTTAATTCTGGAGCTTTATCGATCCTATGAAGATGTTCATGGAGGTTTTCTAACAATAACAGATCCTCACTTTTTCCTCAATTGGCCTCAAAATTTCCATTGTTTAGAGCTTTGCAGCTGTCTGGTCAGGCCCTGACACTAATAGCCAAGTCACTACATTTTCAGCAAGGTTGTTATTTAATGGACTAAATTCTCGTATAACTAAGAGGCAACTATGTCATGAATGCTGCTTGGCTAAATGTTGTGAGAAGTCATAGATTATAAGACCTATCCTGAAGTCAGAGATGTTGAAATGTAAAAATAAAGAGAGAGTGTTTTGGAATCTATTAAATGTCATACTTACCTAAGGAGAGCTTGAACTGAAATGCAGCCTTAACGATTTTTAAAAACTTGATGGACAGAAGGAGAGAGGGCAACCCCTGTGATTTGAAAGTCACAGGTCTTTTTTTTTTTTTTAATCCCTAGAGATGACATTTGTGAATCCCTTTTAGGGAAGATTGTTCTTTCATTTTGAGAAAATGATCAGAATGAGTCATTTAGATATTCAAACATAAGTGAAGGCCTTGTTCTGAATTGGTGATTTTCAGCCAGGGTGACTCTGAGTGGCTAACATCTGTATTTTAACTCAACAGATTTTAAATGCCTGTTTTGTAATCTACAGGAATGTATCTCTGCATGTTGCATCTTCTTAGATAAATACTGATTTTCTTCAAAGTATAAATTTGGATTATACTGGGACTTAAACTACCACATATTCATTTGGAGATTTGTATATATTCTTACTTAGAAGAAAAATCTGGTGATTTCATGTAGGATATGCAGGCAAGATTTGCATCTCATGCTATCAGACCACATAGAAGAGCAGAACTGGGACTTGGTAGAGCTCAACCAGGCGTGGACTGTCAATGTCTGTGAGCCATATCAGGTTGAATCATCTACAGTGTATTGATGTTGGACTGTTGTGTTTTCATGCATTGTCCTAATGAGTGCCATTGGACAGGTTCACGGTTCTACTGGTTTTGTAATTTTAGGAAAAGTACTAAGATGCTGGTGCCAATAAATGATGAGTGAAGAAGTAGGCCCTTCCTTCTTTGGAGCCTGGCCATGGATCTGTGCTTGGAGTTATAGATATCTTTGGCCTGCTTCCAAGGTTGGGTTGATAGGGATGGGAACTAAACAGGCATATCCCTATTGAGGACTGAGAGTGGGTTCCAACCTCTCTGGGTTCAGGAGTAAGCTAGCAGTAGTAGTACCAAAATGTGCTTCTCCTCTGTTATTCCCCAGCCTTTAGTTAAACTTGTTAAAAGTGCAACTTTGTCTCTGGGGGCTAGAATGAAGTAAACGAAGGTCTGTTTCACACTGAAATGACATGACAAAGTAGAAAGTAGAATGCTTTCCTCTGAGGTCAAAGAGGTAGGAGTAGCAAATTAGGAGTGAAAGGTTTTTTTCTGCAATCACATTCACAATAGGGAATATGGAAGCCTGAAGAACATGGAAGACCAAAAATTTTCTTTGAAGCAAGCATAAACACTGAAAGAAATGAAAGGAAAAATCTACCATAACTCCCTGGAACAAGGTCATGGTCAAATAGTGCCGCAAATCTCAGCTGATGTCCTGGGTCCTAAGGAATCATAGCTCAGTACAATTATGGGTGTTCATCATGACAGCTCCAAGTCCTCAAGAAAATGTTAAGTTTGTCAAACTTGTGTAAGAGCACATAAAAATTCATGCCACCACTGAGAAAGACTTTTAGACAATTCGTTAATACAAAGAAAATATGGCCAGGCATAGTGGCTTATGCTTATAATCCCAGCACTTGGGAGGCCTCAGCAGGAGGATTACTTGAGGCCAGGAATTCAAGACCAGACTGTGAAACACAGCAAGGCCATATCTCTGCAAAACATTTTAAAAATTAGCTGAGTGCAGTGGTGCACACCTGTGGTCTCAGCTACTTGGGAGGCTGAGGTGGGAGAATAGCTTGAGCCCAGTAGTTCAGGGTCACAGCAAGCTATGATTATACCACTGCTCTCCAGCCTAAGTGACAGAGTAAGACTCAATAAAAGGAAGGAAGGAAGGAAGGAAGGAAGGAAGGAAGGAAGGAAGGAAGGAAGGGAGGGAGGGAGGGAGGGAGGAAGGAAGGAGAAAAGAAAAGAAAATGTAGTAGCTTAACTTCCAGTCACTTGGAAACCTTGGTTACTGTAGATGTTGATATCCCTGAGAAACCTGGATAACCAGAGATTTGCTGTGTTCAGTCCATGGCACGGGCACTGCAGGACATTTTGAAGACAAACATGGTATTTTCCCTGAAAGCATTTGGAAATGTTCCCTGTGTGTTTCTAACAATGCTCTAGCAGCTCATATGAATCTAACAAGGATGAATTTATCTAAGTCTTTCTTTATCCTATTTATATTTGTGGACTATGCAACATCTTGAGGATAATGAGTTCCATATGTTTACTACCCACTGTATAAAGTAATGCCATCTTTTATTTATCTTTAAACTAGTTTCATAAAATTTCAATGGGTGCCCCTGAATTTCAGCATTCCAGGATTTGAATATGTTCTCACTTTAGGGCTGCCTCTAGCCCATACAGGCCTCTATGAAGATAAGAAACAGCACCCACTCTGGGCGCTTAATTTAGAATGGGTGCTCCCTCTTTCAGACAGATACAGCCTTATGCCAGGTGCATGGCTCAGTGAGTGGAGCATAGGCGAGATTTCAACTCCAGTCTAGTCCCCCACCCCCATGTCATGCCTTTGGCTAGGTGCCCTTGCAAAGTACAACTGGTACAGCCATATACAGCAGCCAGGCCTCACCACTGAGGCCCTACAAAGAGTACAGATTTTGGTCATATCCTCTCTCAGGTATCATCTCCCTAAGGGATCATAGTCTTTCTGTTGATTCCCAATTTCGACCCTATTGATCCTTCTCTGCCTTCCTTGAGATATGGGGCTCAGGCTGAGGGGCAGTCCAGGCACTTTGCACTGTCCTCGGGACCCTCTGGATCCAGGGACAGTCACCAGGCTGTTGGGCTCTAAGGCAGCTACAAAATAGGGGCCAGAGGAACCAGTCAATAATGGATTCCATTAGTAGAGCTTCAAACAAATAACCCAGAGAGGATCATCTTATAATCATAGCTCAGTTTAATGTCCCCTAGACACACCGTTTGCTTATTGCCCACACAGAGAGTTGTCGGAAACTTTTCTATCCCTTGTCTAAGCGTGGTGAGGTTTTTCTTCATTTTCTCTCCATCAGTTCAGAACTGAACCAACTGCCACTATCAGAATTTGTTCTGTATTCCCCTTTCAAAAACATTCAATGCCTAAATCATACAATAACTAGCAACAATATAAGGACAATACAACTTTTAAAAAATACTGAAGATCATGATTTTTTAAATAAAGTCTAACCCTATTCTCTTTTTAGATTCACTCAGCTAGCACAGTGTCTGACACATGATTGATACTCAATGAAGAATGAATGGCTAGGTACCCTCAAAGTCAGTTTCGTTTTGGTTTTGTTTGTTGTTTATATATAAATAGTCTTGTAAACACTTGTAAGACCTGCATTCTCCTTGTTCTCTCAGTGATCACTGGAACTTTAGTGATACATGGATCATATATTAGATCCTTTTAGCATGTTGAGTATAGCACTTAGTCATCTAGTGAAATTTAATGTGATTGTCTAACATTCTTTCATCTCAGGTCTTTGTCCCCATATTTAAAATATATCAAGTATTTCTAAAACAAAACTTTCAGTTTTGATTATATCAGTAGATAAAATGTTTACATATTTTTCTTCTTTCTACTATAGTAGAGATTTTCCGGGAGAGAAACATTCAATACCAACCCCAACTAAGAGGTTTTTATCCTAAGCACCTTCTCTTCAATGAATAGTTCTGCTACTTCAAATTGTTTAGTTAAAATGTTTTAAAATTTTATTACAAAAAAATTTTAAACACATAAAACAGAGTTAAAATAGTAAAAGGAACTAATAGATACCTATCATCCTAATTCAACAATTACCAATAGCGCTTGAATTTAATCTATTTAAAAAATAAATGCCTTGACTTCTATTGTCCCTCCGTAGGTGGAAATTTTCAGGTTCTTTCTCCTCTTGTGAGGATTTTCATTTTCATCTCTTGTGGAAGGTTGAAAATTTATTTATGTAATCACATAAGCTCTCACCACCTCCATGTACATCATACACATACTGACATGAGATGCTAATTCAATTCCCAGTCACCTGCTGTTCAAGTGCCACTCCCACCGTGCTGATAGATAGTTCTCTGTCCTGATGGAGACACTTTTCTGTGGATCTCTCATATTTCTGCACATCTTGGGAGCAAAGCACCGACTTGCTTTTTCTTCCTGTAAAGGGATGTTTGTACAGTCAAAAGCCTTGAAAGCTGGAGCTAGTGTCTCTCTCTGGAGCAAAGGGCAGGCGTACTTACTGACCATTATAAAAGATTCAGTTTCCCTAAGCTCAGGTTCTCCTCCTGTAACCTGAGCTGCTGCATGGGATGATGTCACCTGACCCTCTGTGCCACCTGTTGGAATTGGGACTTGAGGAACAAAAGCAAAAACACGGATACTCTGGCTATTGCTATTGAATGAAGAATGAAGCCATTCTTCATCGCTGATCTAGGAATCTTGGGTTTTCCATGAAACTATGGTAGGCTAATTTCTTGGTTTGCAAGTAAGGCAAATGTCAGACTCTTCACAATTCTTCACAGTTTGGTAATGATGGTGAGATGCTGACAAAGACATGGCTTTCTGGAAGAGGAAAGATGAGTGGTCCACAAGCCTATTAATAGGATTTGGGGAAAGTCATAGGACTTAGTAGTGAACCGACCAAATTGTATGGCTAGCTGGGGAATAAATTGTCCTCTACTGCTATTGCTAGTGAGAAGGAATTGAGAAGGTAAATTGTAGGAATTGCAGGTTGAGTATCAGGAAGTAGGCTGAGAAATAGTTGTTCAAATAGTGCGCTGCTTGTTGCTAACTCTCCTCTGGGTGAGGGAACTTCCTCACCAACCGAGGGGTCAACCTCAAATCTCTCCCACTGTAGCAGCTATCACTAAGATTCCTCTCTTTCAGACAAGTTACAGAGACACACATCTACACTGAGCATGAAAGGAGGAAAATCTACCTACCAGTGTGGGCAAAACCCAGACAAATCATTGGAACTTTGGCTGGTTTGCTCAGCAAATGAGGTGTTGGGTAAGTAAAGCTTATTAAGACAAAATGGCAAAAGCTGGGCTTTTTTATAGCTCAAAACTTCCTGTAATCTCTAATGCAGATCTTAAATCCAGTTGGAGATGACAGTAGAAAGTCTCAGACATTTTTGCAGTGGGGCCCTGGTGGCTAAAAGGGAGCTTTGGCCTTCTTTGGAAGATTTTCCTGGGAAAGAAAAACTCCTGTGGGGAACCATAGATGAGGCATTGACTAGGATCCAGGCTTTTAATGGCCTAGATTGGTTTTATATAGAATTGGTGGACAATAATGAGAAAATAATCTCTCGATCTTTCTGTCTCTTTCTCTTTCTTCCCCTGATCTAAGCCAGGTTAAGGAAAAATGATTAGAGATGGGGCCAAGGTCTTCCTGTCCTCAAGGGGAATGAAAGACCATACACATTCATCCCAGTATGGTGGGGAATCTTGGAGAGAGAATCAAACTTTTATGACTCTGTTGGATACAGAACCTACCTAGACCTGTGGGAGGAAAAGACATGCAGATTCAGTTAGGGGTGTCAGTCAGGGTTCACAGTAGGGAAAGAAAGCTAGCCTGACCTTGTGGGTGGGGTCCTTTGGGCCAATTCAATGTGCTGTTGCTGCTGCTTCTACATTGCAATGTAAATAGGAATTGATGCTTGTACTTGCCTGTCCCATAAGTGCCAGAAAAGAGATTCTCCTAATTGAGAAGAGTTGTCCAAAGCCCTCATTATATATAGATGACAGCTTGTTGATTGGCAAGTCAGCAGCCTCAGCTTAGTCACCCTTATTGGAGGTGGCTGATAAACTGACAAAATTCAGGGGCCTGTTGACCAAGAAAAGTTTCTCAATACTATGTGGTTGGATACATATCACTCAGTATCTTTCGTAGTCAAGGAAAAACTGTTCTCTTTGATCCCTACTACCAAGTATTAGAGACAGTATGTACCTCACTAGAGAATTCTATTTGAGTATCTTTATATGGGCTAACTTTCAAATCAGTATCCTCTGAGTGGGACCCAAATGAATAAGCTGCATTGGAAGCTATCCTGCAAGTTATAACACACTCTCTACTTTGGGGCCCCATAACCCTAATTACCCTTCTGGACTACAGGTCTCTCTGACTGATGATTGTGTTGACTGGAGCCTCTAGCACAAGGAGGTCGTTTCTACCCAGAGATTCCTCTTTGAGGTTTTAGACTCATCACCTCCCTGATGCAGCTACCAGGAACACCCTTTTTGAAAAAGTGGCTATTAGCTTGCTATGTGCTCTTGTCAACACTGAGTGCCTGACCCTTGGAAGCCTTGTGCCTTTCTGAGGTGATATTCCTATTTTGGGGTGAGTCTTTTGGATTCAATGACTAACAAGTGGGGAAGGACCCAACAAGCTTCACTAGTCAAATGTGATGAAATGGCACATTCAAGAACACAAACAGCATGGCTTCAGTAGCATCTAGGCTTTACCAGTAAGATTGGTACCTATTGCTTTGGGGGAATACTCTATCCACACTGCCAACTGAAGCAAAGTCACTGGTTCTACAAGGTCTTCAATTCACAGCTGTTTCCCTAGAATCCTGGGCCTGGTTGGTTCAATTAAGTTGAAATCTGGCGGTATTCACTGGGCTGCTGTGGCTGTTCGACCTCAGTGTCAGCAACACAAAACCGAAAATGAAGGAGGTTGCTCCACTCCATGGACAGAACTCAAGCTGTTCTCGTGGCTCTGGCCAATGCTATCCTTGAAGAACCTGTTATATTTTTTATTGACTCGAGCCATTGCCCATGGCCTACCTGTTTGGTCTGCCACTTAGAAACTAAAGACTGGCAGATTCAAATACCCCTATTTAGGGCTGCAAACTGTGGAGATAAATTGTAGCTGCTGAAGGAACTGTCTGGATGAAGCCTATGACAAGAATCCAGTCTCTGATGAGAGTGCCAGGACTCAAGTTGCTGATTAAGCCTATTCTGCCCAGATTGCCTTCATTGCTGCCTGGGTCCATCACCATAATGGATGAGGAAACACATCCACAATCACAGACTGGGCACAAAGTAAAGGTCTCTATGTTCCTGATGCAGACACTATGACTGCATACCAGACTTGGAACTTCTGCCAAAAGTTGCAACAAGGGAGGACACATCACACTGGGCATTGACCCACCTGTGATGGCAGATTGACATTTGACTTTTGATTCCCTCTCAGGGCTGTCCACGGGACTTCACGGCTGTGGACCCTTTTCCAGATTATGGTGTTTTTGTTCCAGTTGATCATCCAATTCTGGCCCCACCATTATGGCCCTTGAAACTAATCCATGCCATGTTTTGGGCTGTCTGAATGATCTGAAGTCTGACACCAGTGTGCCTTTTATCATAAAAGTCATTCAACAGTGTGCTGACGTTCAGGTTATTTGATGAACCTTCCATGCTCGTCAGTTGAGCCATCTGTGGGCATCTGGTATTGTGGACATCGGAATGGTCTCCTCATTAACATCTCCTATTCTTCTTCCCTCACTTTCTCCTGATCCACACACCTTAGTAAGACAATTGATCATTCAATGCCACTCTTCCTGGGAAGGGATCATTTTCTCTCAGTTGCTTCCTGGGTAATGATTAGGAGCAAAGAGGTAGAGAGTTATATGGACTTATTTTAAAAATTCAGGACTCTGCCCAAATCATTCCTGGGCATGATGTTTTTATTTTTCTCCTAATGGAAACTCCAAGCCAGTCTGGTTGGTTCATCTGCTAACTGTTGTGAGTAATAAAGCCTTTTATCTTAACCAGATTCTTATTCTTATTTTCTTATTTCTTCTACCAGAATTCATAAAACTATGGTGGGCTAACTTGTTAGCTTGCAAGTAGGGTAAAATATCAGACCTTTACAGTTCTTGGCTATATTCCCACACTGAAGAACAGCCTGGATTATAAAACATGTACAGCACAGAGCTGTGCAGAATGTGACTTGCTTTTTATTTTACCTTTCTGCCTAGTGCTGCCCAAACTGACAGTGATAACTCTGTGACATGTGCTCTTATGGACTCAGCAAGATCATACTAAGAACATTTTGACAAAAAATGGAAATAAGTAGGATTCAGGCACTATTTGTTCCCCCTTGTATTGCCATGCAGGGGGAGAAATTTTGTGTTTTCTTTGCCAGTTGCCATCATACTTAAAGGGTCCAGAGTGTGAGGACTTATAGGAGAGTGTGCCCTTTAATGACCCTTCCTCAGTGGTGACAATGTGTACAACAAAGAAACTAATTACAGTAAAGATCATCTGCAGCTCAAATCAGGGTTGCCTAATTGAGTCTAATATCATTGCTGATAGCTATGAATATGTTCAAAGAATTTGTTGTGAAAGCGCGTCTCATGTTTACTATTGTGATTCCACCTCCATGCAGTGAGATAACATTTCAGAAGGTTTCTGGTACTGTAGGGATAATACTAGCTTGCTGTGTGTGTGTGTGTGTGTGTGTGTGTGTGTGCACGCGCGCGCACGCGCGTGCTGCCCTTCAGAACCTTTTCATGCACTCAAACTCAGGTACAGTAAAAGAGCTGTTTTCTCATTTATTAACAAAGGTTTCTGTGGTTAATAAAGCATGACCTCCAAAAGTGATTGTTTATACTAGTCAATATGTGACAGTTCTGATATACAGTTCTTCACATGTCTTCACACACGTGATAGCTACTGCTCATGGAAACCTTGTGAAGATTTGGGCCTGGAGACTAAAGAGAGCTCAAAGACAGACCTGGAAATTGCCACGGCCAGCAGCCCAGCAACTGGACATAACACATTATTGTTGTTAGGGAATTTGCGGATGATTCAATAAGCATTTGTTGAGTGTCTACTATTTGCAGGTATTTTACTGGACACTAAGATACACAAATGCTAAAATGTTTGCCCATGAAAAGCTAGCAGGCTAGTGGGAGCAACCATAAATAGGCCTATAAACCAATAACTACAAAATGTTAAATGGGAATATGGAGGAGGAAATGATCAATTCTTCTTGCAATTAAAAAAAGAAAATTGAGAATGCAAAGTGCTTTTGGGGTCCTCTACTATGTTTAAGAGTGTTGCATATAACCCTGTATTCTACGTACTGTGAGGCTCAGATCCCCCCCCACCCCTCCGCCAGAGGTGCAGGGGGGAAAGGTAAGCTTTGGAGACACACAGCTCTGGGCTTGAATTTCAGCTTTGCCATTAACAACGACTTGGTTATGTAACTGACAAGTTTAACCTCTGTTGAAATCCAGTTTAACCATTGAAATGGTATCACCTCATTGAGTTATGGAAATCAAAGGAGATAACCAATCTAAAGTGTATGTATAGTGGTTCCATAAATGTTGTTTTCCCGTCTCTATGCTTCATTCTCATCCCTACATTGAGTGATGTAGAAAAGTCAAGTTATCTGTTTACTGGGAATAATCACTTGATTGCTCTTTAAGGGGATGCAAGGCAGATTTCAGAATATTTTGGAATGTGAAAGCCAAATAATTGACTGAGTATAGGAAATCGAGAAACAAAGAGTAACAACAATACTTTTTGCTGGGGGATTTACATATATTCTCTTTTTTAGTCTTCACAAAAACTTCATAAGGGAGGTAGTGTTTTCCCGATATTTGATGATAATTTCCTTACCTACTGTAATATTTAGTATGGCTTAATTCATTTTATGTTGTGTATGTTACTCTCTAAAACCTAGAGACAGGCTCTTTATTTTTTTTTTTTTTAAGAAAGGCTCCCAAATTTTGGTATACTGCAACCAGATGAGAATAGTTGGCTGTATCCACCCAACACAGATGCACAATAAAGCCTAGCATAAATAAAGCCTAGCATAAAGCTTGATTGATTCACAGCTTGGTATATTTTCCATATTTGTATAGTGAAGACCTAACTTCTGTATTAAGAGTAATTAATTCAAACCGTAAAATTTCTTAAAAATAACTGGTATAGAAAATAAATCTGTTATCTTTTAGTTTATTTTTCACAAATTTAATGTTATTCAGAGTTCATGATCAGACTGTTTATTTATTACTCATCCTGAGTCTTAGCTGAGAGTGAGAACTCTCCCAGGGCTTGGGTATGGCCATAAGGCTCCTGACAAGATTAGTATCAAAATAGTTTTTCTCTCAGTTGGTTACATCTTCTCCTATCTCAGGCAAGAGGACATTGAAAAGAAGACTTTTTTGCTTATCTTTTTAAAACTCCTGATCAGCCACAAAGGCATCTGCCATGCCCTAGCTTCTCTGCTTAGACGCTTCTGTTGGCTTTCCCATATTACTTAGTGTACAGAAGAAGTAGTTCTAACCAAAAGATCCCGGAATACAGCATGACTTGAAAAAGAAAGTTCATTTTATCATGTGATATAGATCGAAGGTGAGCAATGGAGGCCAGCCAGAGGGCTCTGTCCCATGAAGTCATTCAGGAAAGCAGGTGCCTCTGTCTTCTCCACCATGCCCCAGGGTATTTTTCTGGTCAAAGCTCTGTTGATGCCATGTCTGAGTTCCAGCCTGAGGGAGGAGTGAAGAGTCTTCTCTCTTGTGGTTGTGTCCCTCAGGAGATGACCAACAAACTGCATACATTAATTGTCTTCATTTCCCAATGGTCTGAGCTTAGGCATAAGATCATTCCTTTATAACCAAATGGCCATGTGTCTAGCTAGAATTCAGAGAGTTCTAGTACAAAAGTTAGGGAAAAATGGACACTGAGAGACAGTAATCTCAGCCACTCCCCCTAAGACAAAAGTCGAAACAGAACCATTGCTATATAATGGAAGATTGGAACTTCCCGGACCCTTGCTTTTTTGTTCCCAGTTGGGAGGTATTTTTCCAATTTTAAAATTTTTAATATTTCTCTCCCACTATCATCCTTCCTACATGGCAACTTCTAGCTATGTCCTCAACAGCATCCCAATTGGCATCCTGCCTATACTCTTGTTTCCCCAAAATCTACTGTTAACTCAGAAGCCAGTGGGATCTTTATTAAATGTAAACTAGGCAACATCACTTCTCCACCTATAATTCACCAATGACTTCTCATGTGATGAGAATCAAACTAAACTCGTTGCCATGGCCTGAAGTTTGCCCTATTGGCTCTCCTGACTTCTCTTCCTTCTCTGCTCTCTGTCACTGTCTTTTGTTTGTCATTGCTTTTGTTCCCTGAATATAGTGAGCTTGATCCCTCTTGCTATTCCTTCTGCTCGAGGTCCTGTCAACCCAAAGATTGAGGCCTGAATGTTAGAAGGAGGCAACTTTGTGAAGACAGAACTTCATCAGAAGTCACAAATATTAGAAGGAGGCAACTCTTCAGCCAGGACTTCCCATGGCTACCGTAACTAAAGCAGCCACACCTCCCCCACCCAGTCACCATCCATGATGTTACCCAAAAGTATCTCCTTTAAAACATACATCATGATCATTATTACTTCTTATTTGGTTTACATGGTTATAGTATGGAAACAAGTCTTGTTTGACCCTGTATCTAGAGCTCCCAGCAGCTCTAAAGACATTATAGGCACTTGGTAATATCTGTTAATGGAAAGGTTTGATCTTTGTAAAATGGCAAAACTATTTATCTAACAGCCGTTAGCACAGGGCCTTGCACATGGTAGGTATTCAAAAATATTTGTATTTTATGGTTTTTTTTTCTTTTAGAGATAGGATCTTTCTCTATTGCTCAGGCTGGAGGGCAGTGGTGTGATCACAGCTCCTTGAACTCCTGAGCTCAAGAGAGCCTCCAGCCTCAGACTCCTGAGTAGCTAGGACCACAGGTGTGCCCCAGTACACCCGGCTAATAAATGTTTATTGAATGAATAGAGCTAGCTGCAAATCCCAGTGAATCAGAGGGACAAGGAGTGCCATCTGAGAAGTCTTTACATAAACATTTTGTGCTTAATTAGTACTTTTTCTGAATATTAAAGTAAATAAGCTGTGTAAAAAATACAGAGAGGTATAAAGAAAAGTTCCACTTCCAAATAAATATACAAATTTATTAACATCTTGGTAAGTATTTATACAGACTTATTTCCTATACGCATCCACACATACAATTTTTAAAAATTGGTATCATATCATATATGCAGTTTAAATAGAAAGCTTGCCAAGTACACTCGCCAAGAAATAATGTTTATTTTAAAGTATGGAGATGTACTTTAAAATAAATTAAGTTGTCATCTGATCTTTGACAAACCTGACAAAAACAAGCAATAGGGAAAGGATTCCCTATTTAATAAATGGTGTTGGGAAAACTGGTTAGCCATATGCAGAAAACTGAAAATGGACCCCTTCCTTAAACCTTATACAAAAATTAACTGAAGATGGATTAAAGACTTAAACCTAAAACCTAAAACCATAAAAACCCTAGAAGAAAACCTAGGCAATACCATTTACGACGTAGGCATGAGCAAAGACTTCATGACTAAAACACCAAAAGCAATGGAACAAAAGCCAAAGTTGACAAATGGGATCTAATTAAACTAAAGAGCATCTACACAGCAAAAAAAAAACTATCATCAGAGTGAACAGGCAACCTACAGAGTGGGACAAAATTTTTGTAATCTATCCATCTGACAAAGTGCTAATATCCAGAATCTAAAAAGAATTTAAATGAATTTACAAGAAAAAAAATAACCCCATCAAAAGTGGGGAAGGATATANACCATCTCATGCCAGTTAGAATGGTGATCATTAAAAAGTCAGGAAACAACAGATGCTGGAGAGGATGTGGAGAAATAGGAATGCTTTTACACTGTTGGTGGGAGTGTAAATTAGTTCCACTACTGTAGAAGACAGTGTGGCGATTCCTCAAGGATCTAGAACCAGAAATACCATTTGAACCAGCAATCCTATTATTGGGTATAAACCCAAAGGATTATAAATCATTCTACTATAAAGATATATGCAACCATATATTTATGGCAGCACTGTTCACAACAGCAAAGACTTGGAACCAACCCAAATGTCCATCAATGATAGACTAGATAAAGAAAATGTGGCACATATACACCATGGAATACTATGAAGCCATAAAAAAGATGAGTTCATGTCTTTTGCAGGGACATGAATGGTGCTGGAAACCATCATTATCAGCAAACTAACACAGGACAAGAAAACCAAACACTGCATGTTACCACTCATAAGTGGGAGCTGAACAATGAGAACACATGGACATAGGGAGGGGAACATCACACACCAGGGCCTGTCGGGGAGTGGTGGGCTAGGGGAGGGATAGCATTAGGAGAAATACCTAATGTACCTAATGTGGATGACAGGTTGATGGGTGCAGCAAACCACCATGGCATGTGTATACCTATGTAACAAATCTGCCTCTTCTGCACATGCATCCCAGAACTTAAAGTATCATAATAATAAAAAAAATTAGGTTGTACGTACCACCACTTACAAATTTTAGGTGGTGATTATAGAAAGAACAGAATAAGGTTTGCATAGACATACTTATCAGCAGCTGGACCTGTGCCCCATGTCAGGGGCCCTCTGCAGAGCAGGGGGGAAAAAAGAATTCTCTAGAAAAGTTTGTCAAGCCTGTGATACTACTTATTTTTATTTAGATCTAAATCTTCCTTCCCATAGGAAAACATTGGTTGCTTGTCTTTTCATCTCTTCTAGCAAAGGTTGGTGAATATTACTGGAAGGAAACTATCAAGATACATGTATTTTTACCTTTACTATAAATTTGTGTATAATTCAACTCTTCTGATGAAATTGTATGGTGATGTCAGGGGTACTGCTGTCTCTGGGTAGTAAGGAAAAAGAACTAGATTTGGAAATCTAGTATACAAATGCATATAAATATACAAATGACATTTATAGATCCCAACATACTCATTCACCCATGAATATATATATTTGGCATCAAGTCACTAAGCGTAAAAACATTGTGGGTGTTTACAACTTTTTAAGAAGGCATTATTTGCATTTTCTTTAAAGTTTTCTGGACAGGCCAGTGGCTCACGCCTGTATCCCAGCACTTTGGGAAGCTGAGGCAGGGAGATAGCTTGAGCCCAGGAGTTCAAGACCAGCCCGGGCAACATAGGGAGACCCCATCTCCGCAAAAAAATTTTTTTTAATTAGCTAGGTGTAGTGTTGTGCTCTTGTGGTCCTAGCTACTGAGCAGGCTGAAGTAAGAGGATCGCTTGGGCCCTGGGGAGTTGAGGCTGCAGTGAGCCGTGATCATGCCACTGCATGTCAGCCTGGGAAACAGCAAGACTCTGTCTCAAAAAAAAAAAAAAGAAAAGAAAAAGCTTTCTAATTTCTAAAATAGACTGTGTGAAGAGAAGAGTTAGGAATTTGGGCTAAGAGATAAAGGGGAGAAAAAAAAAAGCCCTGGGAAAAGAATTGGAAAAGTGTGAGTATAAATATAGTTTTGTACTTTTGGCTGAAATGTCTTAGAGCTTGTGAATAATAAGGACTCCATTGCTATCCACAAAATAACTTTCTTGGAAAAAAAATGTTAACCTGAAAATTACCTGCTGTGTTGATGAGGGCCTGGAGAATGATAAGACAAAAAGAACATCTAACTGAAAGCGGTGGTAGAAAGAATGTCCATGTAGCGATCAATGTTAAAATGTATGGTAAAATCTTCCAGGACAGAATAAAAACCAAACTGATGGAGGTGCCCAACACAGTAGTCGCGAATCCCAGGCTAAGGCATGGCTATACTTATAAAACTTTGGAATAAAAGAAACAGTGCCTCTGATTATTTATCACAATGCTTTCTTCAGAACTTTTACTTGAGGAGATGGGGTGGGCAAGGAATTTAAAAAAAAAAAAAAAAAAAAAAACTCTTTCTGAGCGTTCCTTGCTCATCCAATTTGAAAGTGGAATTTCTCTACTGGAACTTGATTTGTAAGGCCACCAGTTTACATGGGTTTCAAAGGGCTTTAAGAGTTCAGTTATGAAAATATTCTACTTGTTTATGTGCCAATACCACACACACACACACACACACACACACACACTCATCCCATTTATACCTCTAGGCCAGTGTTTCTCAATCTTTGAACTACTGATATTTCGGGACAAATACTTCTTCATTGTCTTCTTCATTGTAAGGCCATCCTGTGCATTGTAGGATGTTTAGCACCATCCCTGGCTCCACCAACTAGAAACCCGTAGCACCTTCCCTCTCTCCCTACCCACAACCCCCATATGACAAACAAAAATGTTTCCAGACATTGCCAAATGTTTCCTGGGGAGAGGAGAGCAAAATCACCCCTGGTTGAAAACCACTGTTTAAGGCCGAGATGAAGACCTTTAGTGAGAGGGAAGAGAAGACTCTTGGGAGAATAAGGAAAATGAGGGCTTCCTCCAGAACTCAGATATTTATTCTCCAAATTCTTCTACTTATGGAAGTCACTCAAAGATGCTTACAAGTGTTTTTAGGAAACTGATCTTATACCAAGGCAAGCCAATATTATAAATATTATTTTAAACTGTAACTTATAACTGCTTTTCTACATGTCTTAATGGATGTAAGCCTTTGTCTTAAAGAATGCTATTGATTCATTCATTGTTTTCATAACTCGTGGCGCTGCCAGCCTTCCACTTGGAATGGCATCAAGTCGTGTTTTGCTTTCATCCCCAAAACTTTGCAAACTACTTTGATGCATTGCTGAAAAATACATTTTAGTGGAATAAGTTAGGCTTTACTGTGATTCTCAAATTTAAGAACCCATTTTATCTACTAGCTAGCAAAGCAACCATTTTAAATTGGAATGTAACAGTTACCTAGATCTATGTTGCCGTGTTGCTGCACAGACTTAAAATATTTTACTACCAGCAAAATTGTACTTTGTATATAATACTAACCTTGTCAAATAACCTTATGACCAAACTCATATCTTAAGAGTGACTAAAGTTAATATACCTTAATCTGAAGTTTAAGAATACTCCCTTATTCAGCGTTTACATCTTATCTTGATTTACATTTTTCTCCAAAGAATAGAAAACACTGCAAATGGTGTTTTGTTTCATTTTAGTGGTTCTCTAGGCCCCTTTTCTCAATTTGTTTCAACTAACATTTATCAAACATGGAGTATGGGCCAGGATTTGTGCCAACTTTAAAGATATTTTTATTTTAGTCATAAAATCAGATGTGTTTCTTCTAAAATCATGCTGTAATTTATCTATTCTCCATTATTTTGATATTAGTGAAGATTAACTACTGCAAAAGTTACCAGTTTCTCCATCTATAAATAGAGGACAGAAATCAGGAAATAGAAGAGAGAAGCTATAAAAGGCAGGCTAGATTTGTACAAAACTAAACATCTAGCTTATATGACTCAAACATGTGGTGAGAATTCTGTTTCCTGTCACTTTACTACTTGGCATCAAGTAGATGAAAAAAAAAGCTGAAGCTTCTAGGCTAAACTTTTATTTTCATCTGGATAGAGGGCAGGCCTAGGGGAACATCACAGGTAAAACTCTTGAAATGTCTATAACTTCAGATGAGTTATGGACAAAATAAATAGTTTCTGGCCTATAATTTGTTCACTGTATTTTTCCGTATTTGCTACTGATTTACTAGTAATATATTAAGTATCAGTCAAGTAGGAATAGTATTAATATTGCCAATGCCTTTAAAATTTTAATTTTAACTATAATTTTAGTTGCTTTTGATTCTGTGTCCTTTATTTTAGGTGCTGTGACCCTAGTCAGGAATCAGTTTACTTGGCTGTGTAGGAGTTATGTAAAAATTTCCAAATGATATAAGCCAGGTGTTCACAGCTTATTATGCATTGAGACTACACTGGAAGCTTTCCAAGAGTAGGTGTCTGCGACCTATAGCAGGGATGACAAAGATGGCACGTGGGCCTATATTCACGTGGGCCTTGTCTCTTAGGCAAGTCATCTTCACAAACTCACCGACCTTGCAGTGCCCCATCCTCCCATCCCAATCATGTTCCCTCTCCCCAGTCACCTGGGAGCACCATCCTTGGCAAGTGTTAGATCCAATGGCCTCTTCCGGCACTGCTGTGAAGAGTTAATGGGAGCACAGCGGGCTTCGCACACACTCTCCCGCTGTGCGGCGCCATCCTAGCTGCCCCTGTGTGTGTCACTTCCTACACCTCTAGTTGGTCTGAGCGGCACAGAGCAACTAGAACCTTAGAAAATTACTTTTTGAATGTTTATCTTAGTTCTGTATGTCACAGTACACAACACACTTGCCATCTTGAAAGTGGTATT
Organism: Rhinopithecus bieti; assembly: GCF_001698545.2. NCBI lineage: Eukaryota > Metazoa > Chordata > Mammalia > Primates > Cercopithecidae > Rhinopithecus > Rhinopithecus bieti. The sequence continues at coordinate 248,068 of NW_016815004.1, read as the reverse complement.
TTACAAACATTCCCCCTTGCTCTTCCTCTCATTCCTTTTTCTGTTGTTTCTAATTCTCATTGTTTGATTATTGGCTCTTCAAGAAGAAGGAAGAAATAGGTTAAAAGTCAACTAGAAGATACTGAGGGAGGAAAGGGGACTCCCTAGAGTACAAGGGGAAAGTTATCAGCATTAGTCTTGGAATGAGGCTAGTGCTGCCAGACTAGAAATTATTTGTCTGGCGTGTGCTATTGTTTGAACGTCATTTGTCTCCACCAAAACTCATGTTGAAATTTAACCCCCAGTGTGACCCTGTTGGGAGGTGTGGCATAGTGGGAGGTGTTTGGGTCATGGGTGTGGATTCCCTATGAAGAGAAGAATGCCCTCTTGGGGGTGGGTGAGTCCTTGCTTTCCTGGAGAATGGATTAGTTTCTGGGAGACTGGATTGTTAAAGAGAGTCTGGCTTCCTTGGTTTCTCTCTAGCTTCCTCTCTTGCCATGTGATCTCTTAGCGTGCGCTGACCCCCTTTTCACCTTTTGCCATGAGTTGAAGCAAGCTGAGGCCCTCATCAGATGCAGATGCCAGTCTTGAACCTTCCAGCCATCAAAATTGTAAGCCAACTAAGCCTCTTTTCTGTATACATTACCCAGCCTCAGGTATTCTGTTATAGAAACACAAAACGGACTCAGACAGTGCAGGAAATGTGCGGCAGCAGCCATAGCCCAACATGTGGTTGGGTCTTAGTTGTGTGTTCCCCAGCCCTGGTAGCCAGCTTCCCTGCCCACTTGTCACACGATGCTAATGCCTCCTGAGAAGGCTGCTCAGAAAGCTGGGCAAGTACAAAAGATTGTTGTGGATTGAACTGTATCTCCCTAAAATTCATGTTGAAGTCCTAACCCCTAGTACCTCAAAATGTGACCCTATGTGGAAACAGGGTCATGACAAGTGTAGTTAGTTAAGGTGAGGTCATATTGGAGTCAGGTGGACCTGTCATCCAATATGACAGGTATCCTTATAAAAAGGGAACATTTGGAGACAGTCACATATAGAGAGAGAACACTGTATGAAGATTGGAGTTATGCTGCCACAAGCCAAGGAACCACCAGAAGCTAGGAGAAAGGCCCAGAATGATCCTTCCATAGTGCCCTAGGAGGAAGCATGCCCTGCCTGCACCCTGATCTCAGATTTCTGGCATCCAGAGCTATGAGGCAATAGCCTTCTGTTGTTTAAGCCACTCGCTTTGTGGTGCCTTGTTATGGCCACCCTAGGAAATCAATGCTGTGTAACAATGTAGCAATGGCAAGCCTACGTTGGTGTTCACTCAAAGCTTCTGGAAGGGTGCTGGTTTGATGGTGCTAAGAAATGTGTACAGTCCAAATCCAAACATCTGGAATGAAACCTATGTAAGCTGATAATAAACATATACATATAAGGAAATAAAAATACAATTTCCGACCAACTCCATGAAAATAATGATTGCTGAAACTACTTGTTATGGTACTTAATGCAAATGACAAAAACCCGTGGTCACTGTTGGGCTGCTTACATGCCAAAGAATCTGTTTCTCCAGGTACCAGGGCAATCCCAGGAGCTAAGCACTCCAGGCCATCTCCTTCTATAACTCAGCTCAACCAATGTTTACTAACCTGACCAAGTGCTAAGAATTCTAAGCAATAGCAGTAGAAATAAAAAACATCAGACACAATCCCTGCCATTAAGTAGCTTGCTGCATAGTAAATAATAAGGAAGGTAGAATTTTGGAAGAATCTTTCACTTATTAGCCTATAGGGAATTCCATCCACTTACACCTAGGACTGTTGAAGACTCTTAGTTACAGGTGATGGAAATACAACTCAACCTAGTTAAAATGAACACACAGATAAAACCCTGACTAATTGGAGGATGAAAATATGATTTTATTTAGTGCATTAGTCAGGGTTCTCTCGAGAAATAGAACCAGTAGGAGAGAGTGAGGGAAGGAGAGACAGAGATAGGGAGATGGGGAGAGAGGCAGAGAAGGAAGGAGAGAGAGACGGAAAGAAAGATATTTATTTTAAGGAATTTGCTCATATGATTGTGGCGGCAATTTTTAGGGCAGGATGGCAGGCTGGGAATTCAGGTAAGAGTTGACGTTACAGTCATGACTCCAAATTCTGCAGGGCATCAGGCTGGAAATGCAGGCAGCAGTTCTGTGTTGCAGACTGGAGGATAATTCCTTCTTCTTTGGGAAACATCAGTCTTTGTACTTAATGCCTTCAACTGATTGGATGACACCCATACACATTATGGAGGGTACCCAGAATCTACTAATTTAAATGTTAATCACATCTTTAAAAAATACCTTCACAGTAACATCTAGACTGGTGTTTGACCAAACAACTGGGTTCCACAGCCTATGCAAGTTGATCCAACCACGACAGGTTGAGTGGAACCCAGGGAGTGCCCTTCAGTCACCAGGAATCTACCCCTCCCCATCTTTCCACTCTACTTCTTCCTCTGTGAAGGCTGTGACTGCCCTGTCTTCCTGTACATGCCCATGCCTGAACCAGTCATTGTGGCCAAGGGAGTGCAGTTTTCTGGCTGGGGCAGAGAGTGGGGAGAGAGGCTGTTGTGTTAGAAGAAGGGATGTCAGGCAGGCAAAATCAGGAGCTGTAGGCAAGTATAGTTTTGAAGGAAACAAAAACATTTTGTGCAAAACCAGCCCTGGGGTACTGAAAGGTGGGAAGGAACAGGGAGAAGGGAGAGGCTCTCTGGGAGAAATGAAGAGTCTTTGCTGGAACGCCTTACATACTCCTGCCGCTGGAGATGGGCAGTGACATCAGTGGTCACCGGAGACCATATGTAACTGATGGGCTTATATCCATTAGCTTGATTTAAACCACTTTGAATCTCATGAAATTTTCCTTTGAGGAAAATTTAGTTTTTCTCATTGATTTAAAGTCAGTAATTTCTGTTCTCTGAGCACAGAATTGCTTTTAATTATAAATGTATGACATTTAAAATTATTTAAATACAAATATTTTTACACCAAGGGGTGTGGAATGTGGGGTGTGGGATGTGGGGATGGAAGCAATGAATTTTTTCCTGTGCAAAACCCTGCTGGAAAATATTTTCCCTTAGTCATTGTTCCAAAATCATCCCTCTCAGAGATGCTTGTTATTTAAAATTAAATGGAATTGACATTCAGAGATTTTTGAATAATTTAGCTGAACTTGTTTCAGTGATTACATATGGTTCCAAATGGGTCAAGACCCAGGTTATTTGTGGGAAATAATAAATATATTTGTTTCTGTGGCCATTGTTCATCTGCCTCCCTCATCCTCATCTTCTCCCATCCCCACAGCTGCTTCCTCTCTCTCCACACTGGAAGCTCCTTGAGACAGTGGCTCCCTTTTATCTATCCTACTCCTGAGGCAGTGTCTGGCATCTAGTATGCAGTGCATCAGAGTGTGCTGAATTGCACTGAACGTTGACAACTGGGGAGCTCTGGCATTTAGGAAAGTAGAGAGAGCTATGATAGTTCTGTAGATTCTCAGAGAAGAAAGCCTTTTAGTACAAAGTCAACAACAATTATAACAACAGCTTCACAAATTTCTAGATGCACAGTTGCCACTGTTGGCAGCTTTGTACAACAAAAATCTTACATGCAGCTAATGTCTGTCAAATATTGGAAACAAACACTGGACAAACTCTGAAATGTGTTTTCTGTGTTCCTACTCTTTACACCCCCCACCTTTTTTAAACAACCCTCCCAACCATCCATACATTTTCCATATTCAAATCTCCCCTACTATTTTCATTCTTTCTTCTAACGAACTAGGAAAGGACCTCATTTTAATCATTTTTACTTAATGAACTGATTATAATTTGAAATCAATGAATGTCATTTACTTCTTTCACTATTATAAAATGAAAGAATGTGTCACACCTGAAAGGGAATCCAGGTGTGAATAAGCAGATAGGGATGGTCTACGTGTCCATCAATAGGTGCCTCCTTCCTTCTCTCCCCAACTTTATTCTTTCTTGGAGAGTGAGTGGGAAAAGGGCATAGACAGGGTTACCCTGAAAACTAACCCGAACAACACAATGATTTCATTCCTTTGAGGGTGACTAGAGGGATCAAATGGAAAAGGTGGTATGGACTTTTCCCCACCCCAACACCTACTTCTGGGACCTGAAGATCCTTTTTCTGGGGATAGTAACAGCACCTTGCCTTACTGCAGGCACTTCTGGCAAATAATCTCTTCCCTTTTTTCTATTGAATACAGGTGAGTCCACTTCCTCACTTTTAACCCAACCCTTTCCATCTGTGTGCTTGAACAACAGAAACCACAATGTGCCTACTCAGCCCAGCGCCATTGGGAGTTTGCGTACATTATTACTAATCTGAACACAACCTTGAAGACAGATTAATAATGCCTTTATTTCACATATGAGATTCGGAGAGAGTAGGTCACATTCTCAAGGTCACAGCATTAAGTAGCAAAGTCAAGAAGCTTGGGTTTCTTCAGTTCCAAAACTCATGTCCACTGCACCCCTCTGCCTCCCAGATGTGTTTTAATGTTGTCCAGCAGTCCAGCGTTCATTTTTTTAAAAATAATAATATTGTTATTCTGATCTCTCCCTAACCTGACTTCTTGAGTCACATTGTCATGTCTCCTATATCATTTCTGCCTCCACAAAAATGTTCCTTTGGCACTTCACATGCCTTGTGACCAAAACTGAATGCAAGCTGTTTCTGTTCCCAGTTTTTGTTAATTCAATTTAGTCACCTAGTTGCTTAAACCAGAAGCCTGTGACCCTTGACTTTTCCCTTTTTCATGCTCTCCTGTTTCAGTTGGCCACCAAGTCCTATAGATTATTTCTCACACATACATATCCATAAACATAAACACATACATATACAGGGCAGGTCGACCCCTGGACTCTCATTTTTCATTTTGTAAGAACCCTAACTGTTCTCTCATTCAAACCCCCATGTTGCCATTAAAGCAATTTTTCTAAAATACACATCTAATTATATCATTCTCTTGCTTATAAATTCACAGAATAAGGTCAGAATTCCTTGGCATGGTATAGAGGACCAACCCCTTACAATGTTGTCTGCCCCCACCCCCGTCCCGTCCCACTATTCCCTGCCATGACCCCAAATCCTTTGCTTGTTCCCAATCTACCATGTCTTTTTTTTTTTTTGAGACGGAGTCTCACTGTCACCTGGGCTGGTGTGCAGCGGCGCAATCTCAGGTTACTGCAACCTCCACCTCCCGGGTTCAAGCAATTCTCCTGCCTCAGCCTCCCAAGTAGCTAGGACTACAAGTGCACGCTACCAAACCTGGCTAATTTTCTTGTATCTTTAGTAGAGATGGGGCTTCATCGCTACTAAAGTTGGCCAGGTTCCGCCCGCCTCGGCCTCCCAAAGTGCTGGGATTACAGGTGTAGCCACCGCACCCAGCCCTACCATGTCTTTTGAGTCTATGCTTTTGCAGCTGCTCAACTTTTCATTTCTTGTTCCACGTGGCCATCTTCTATGCACGAAGGCTAAGTTCCAATGTCAGTTCTCCTGTAAAACCCTATCAGATTTCTCTAGAAAACTTAGCTTCTCTGCTCTTTCACAGCTCTTAACACATACCTAGATTATAGAACACATACCATTGTGCTTGGAGTGCCTGTTGACAGTGTACCTCTTGGCCCCACAAAAGTGAGAACTCCTTATGGGCAAAGATCTATATTATCTGTACTTGGAATTCAGACATCTTGCACTGTTTCTGGCACACCATAGATCCTCAATAAATGTTGTTGGTTGAATTCAATGGAATGTATCTGAGGAACAAGAGTTTCACAGTGTCCACCTTCCAGTCTTGTGCTTGTGATTTAAATACCCACTCACAGTAAGCTGAGGCCTGACCAAAACAGGGAAGATTACAGTTTGTCTTTTCTGTCCATGGCCTTTTTTTCTAACTTCCTTTTTCCTATTAGTTACAGCCCCTCTCTTCCTTTTAGATTCCCAGTGACTTAAATTTTTCCTGTCCTCTTCCCCAAATCAGGAAGGCTCTGGAAACCTCACTTGTATACCAACTGAAACTCCCAGCTCTGCTGCACACTAGCTGTGATCCTGGCCAAGTTCACTTGTCTGAAATTAGTTCTTCATTTCTAACACGAAGACTATATCTGCCTCCTAAGGTTGCTGTGAAAATTCAACAAGAGGCCGGGCATGGTGGCTCAAGCCTATAATTCCAGCACTTTGGGAAGCCAAGGCAGGCAGATCACCTGAGGTCAGGAGTTCAAGACCAGCCTGGCCAAAATGGGGAAACCCTGTCTCCACTAAAAATACAAAAATTAGCTGGGCGTGGTGGCGCGCAACTGTAATCCCAGCTACTTGGGAGGCTGAGGCAGGAGAATTGCTTGAACCTGGGAAGCAGAGGTTGCAGTGAGCAAGATCGTGCCACTGCACTCCAGCCTGGTGACAGACCAAGACTCTGACTCAAAACAATAAAAAAGAAAAGAAAATTCAACAAGAAGCTCCAAGTAAAGCATTAGCACAATCCCGGGCATATAATAATAGCTCAATTAATATTTTTTTTAAATGCCTTATTTATACTGATACGCTAATTTTTCCCAACGCATTTACTTTAAGAATTCCTATTTAATTGTGGAACAAATGATACCTTATTAAAGAAATCTTATTCAACTAAGACCTACTGGCAGCTTCCTTGGTGCCTGGCTTCCTACCTTGTACCGGGAATGCAGGGAGGAAGACTTGATTCCTGCACTGGTAAGTGTGCTGATCCAGAGTCCTTGGTATAGGTGCTGACATGTGAGGCATTTCCAGGGTTCAGAGTGGAGGCATCTGAACAGCCCATGGCGGGTGCTGAAGGCAAGTTTCCCAAGAAGGGGTCCACGAAGGCTGGAATCAGTCATAAGAGGGCAATCTTGTCAGCGGAAACATGAGCAAGGGAATAGGAGTCAGGGTTTGACAGGAGAGGATAAATGACAAGTCATTTGGTTCAGCTGCAGCTTGGGTATGTGTAGGAGGGAGTCAGAAAGATGAGGCTGGAAAGATAAGCAGGTGGCCCAATCTCAGGGGCAACAGCAAGTGGGTGGGAAGGAGTGGGCTGCGGTTCTTCTAGCCCAGTAAGGCTCAACTGTATTTGCATATTGGAATCAGCGGGAGCTTTCAAAAATACCAAAGCCACGACCCTAGACTATTACATAGGAACTACTATGGGCAGAACTGAAGCATCATTTTTTTAAAATCCAAAGTGATTCTAATACACAGCCAAGATTGAGAAATGCTACAGTCTAACCCCTGAAATCACACCAACCCAGATTTGGCTGCCAAGTAACTCAGAGTAATCGTGGACCTTTAGCATGGGCAGGAAACCAAAAGCATATTCAACCTTACTCCTGTGTTTTTTTAAATTAATTAATTTTTATTATAGTAAAATTACACATAACATAAATTTACTATTTTATCCATTTTCAAGAGCACAGTTCAGCCGCATTAAGTACACTCACTTGCTGTGCATTCATCACCTCCAGCCATTTCCAGGTAAAATTACAAAGGTTTTTCATTTTGAAGTCTATTTTTCTTTTGTTGCTCATGCTTCTGATAGCATAACCTCTGTATTTTATAGATGTGCACACTCATTCCCTCAGGGTGGGCTTCCCTGGAAACAGACTCTGAGATGAAGACTGGTGTACAATAGTCTCTCCTTATTGGTACTTTTGCTTTCAGCAGTTTTAGTTATCTATGGTAAACTGCAGTCCAAAAATATTAAATAGAAAATGTCAGAAATAAATAATAAGTTTTAAATGTGTGACGTTCCCAGTAGGGTATAAACTTTCAAGCTGTCCTGCTCTGTCCCACCCAGGATGTGAATCATCCCTTTGTCCCACGTACCCACACTGTACACGTTCCCCATCCGTTAGTCATTTTGTAGCCTCTTGGCTATCAGACCGTCGCAGTATCGCAGGGCTTGTGTTCGAGTAATCCTTATTTTACTTAATAATGGTCTCGATGTGCAATAGTAGTGATGCTGGCAATTCAGATATGCCAAAGAGAAGCTATAAAGTGCTTCACTTAAGTGAAAAGGTGAAAGTTCTTGACTTAACAAGGAAAGAAAAAAAATTGTATGCTGAAATTAACAAAATTTATAAGAACAAATGTTTTACCCATGAGATTGTAAAGAAAGAAAAATATATTTGTGCCGGTTTTGCTACTGCACCTCAAACTGTAAACGTCATGGCCACAGAGTTTGATAAGTGCTTAGTTAAAATGAAAAGGCATTCAGTTTGTGGGCAGGAGACATTAAAAGAAATGTGTTTCGATTGACAACATGTTGCACCAGAAAGCATTGAGCCTGTATGAAGACAAGCATTGATCCCTACAGCAAGGGATCCCCTGAAACGAGTGACACCAAGCCATTTATTGCAAGTAAGGGATAGTTACACAGATTCAGGAATAGGTTTGGACTGAAAAATGTATAAATTACTACTAGAGAGGCTGTGTCTGCTAATGGAGAAGCTGTTGCCACAGGAATACAGAACAATGGGATATTTTGAAAGAGAGTGAGAGAGACCACATGCATATGATTTTATTGTAGTATGTTATTATAATTGCTTTATTTTATTAGTTATTATTGTTAATCTGTTAACTGTACCTTATTTACTAAAAAAAATTTATCAGAGGTATGTATGTATAAAAAGAAAGATAGTATATATAGGGTCTGGTACTATCTGTAGCTTTAGGCATACACTGAGGGTCTTGGAATGTGTTCTGTGAAGGGAGACTACTGTATAGAGGGGATTAGGGCATGCTCTTGGCATTGTTCCCAAACCAATGTGGCAGTTGGGCTGCTATTTCTTGTGGCCCAATAATGAGATGCAGATGAACTGGGGATGAAAAGAGTATTTCTGTAACCGGTTACAGGGAGAAGACCTGGAAATTATCGCCAGACCAACTCAAAATTACAAAGTTTTCCAGAGCTTATATACCTTCTAAGCTATATGTCTATGTGTAAGTGAGTGAATTCATCTAAAGACATAAGTGATTAACTTATTTTCATCTATAACTAAGATCTGAGTCCCTGAAGACCTTCTTCTAGAGCCTCAATAAGTTTACTTAATCTAAATGGGTCTAGGTACTGGGGTGATTACCCTTATCTTGCCCCCTGCTAAATCGTGGAGGTTTGGAGAGTTCCTTTAGATCCCAATAAACTTGTCTGCAGAGGACCAGGGAGTTTCTTCAGACCCCCAATAAAACTTGTTTAATCCTAAAAGGGTCCTGCTAAGAATTCCTTTGTTATCTTGTCAAGCTTCAAGGCCCAGGAAAAGCCTAGGCAAAACTCTTGGTGGGCTCTGTTACATTCCAGCCTTTGTATAAGGGCCCTGGCTCAATCAACTTTTAATGTTTAACCTAGCTACTCAGTCAGAGCTGGGACAGTTGTAATGGAGGCCTGCCTTAGTGAGACCTGGGCTGCCACAATCCCCACTGTCAATTTGTGCATGATTTCTATTATTCTTGCATATTTATTTATCACGAGAATCATAAGGATATGGGGCATCATAATCTTTCTGGCTACTTCTGACTGAGAGAGGGTCATGATTATGGGGCACTGAAGTGGAGAAGGTTGATTTGTTCCTTCTATTTGCTCTATTTTGGGGGCTTAGAATAGTATGCAACAGCAACACATATAAAGAGGTTGCTGTTGTTTTCTTCTGAAGTTTAAGTTGTCTAGTCTTCAGTTTGCAGGGTTTTAAGAAAGCACAGCTCAGGTCTCAGTGATTTCCAGTTAGGAAGAATGGGGAAAAAGGAAAAGAAAAGGGGAAAATTGAAAACATTATTTTGGAGACCTGTAGCCAAAAAAATTAGAATTTAATCCAAACTGTAGAAAACAATAAAAACTGAAAAACATCAGACAAGACTAGAATTTAACAGGTGTACTATAGTTTTGAAACATAATTTTCTCTCTCCAGTTTCCCATTTTATTAAAAGACAAATCATGGTAGGACTGGTTTGCTTTAGTATACTTGGCCAGATTATCTGTATAAAGTTCAGCAAGAATAATTATTTTCACATAGGTCTTTTAAATTGGCTTGGATGGAACTTTGTTCCATAGAAGGAATCTAAGATGAGACCTTTTTAAAGCCAAGCCCAGCCATGGATTTGTACCATCAAATACCTAGGAGTTGGGTGAATTCCTCTCCTCTTAAGGTTCCAAGATAACTTGGGGTTCCTGGCCTCTCAGAAAGTGACATTGTTTACTTACCACAGATCAGAAACCCTGTATGGGGACTGTGTATGCAAAATATGAGGCCAGTTTTCCAAGGGCTTTATTGGCTCCATAAGTCAAGTTTGATTCCTTAAAGGAGAGCATACCCTTCCAGTCAAAGCCTTGGTAAAATAACCAGTTTTTCCAACTAT
>NW_016815004.1:235534-237627 GCF_001698545.2 Rhinopithecus bieti | reverse complement strand
TATCCTGTTACAAAAGAAAACAGATTCTTATTGCACTTATGCAAATAACTATATTGCCATAAATTAAGAATACTAACAAATAGTTTCCAAATTTTTGAATCAGGTAGAGAGAAACAAATATGCTCCAAATTGTGTTCATAGGAGTATAATTTACTTAATTGTTAAAAGCTGTTAATAGCTCAAAAGAAAAGTTTCCTTGACTCTGAAAAGCAAAACAAAGGATTAGCAACATTTTAAGCAAAAAGTCACAAAGATCACTTCAGTCTCATTAGTTCAGTTCATGTAGTTAATTCCTATCCTGCTGGATATTAATGAACATTTTAACTCTTCAAGAGCCCTGAACGTTTTTCCTCTATTCTGATGTCACAGTCTTCAGAGTTATCAGAAACCTGCATTCAAGAACACCTGTTAGAGTTTTATAGCTGATGATAAAACCACCTTCTAAGGAGGACCAAAACAAGACAACAATTGATTTTGGATGACAAAAAGTTTTAGGGTAGCCATAGTTAAAGACACAATTGACAAGGATATCTGTTACTTCTGTAGCACACAATAATTTAACACAACAATTATAATTATTACTGATAATGTACACTAAGGTGTATCAGAATTATAGGAGTCTCCCATAACTTTGGAACACATACCAATAACATACTTATATAAACATAGCCCAAAGAAAGCCAAACACCATTTCATATTTGACAATCCTTTCTGTATAATATTTATACCAAATAAACCAAATTTCACCTTTATGTTAGTGTACTATTAATGTTAAACCCAATTCTTAACAAATCCTTATAGACAGATTTTCCCAATTTTAATGTTTGACCATAAGGTAAGATTTTTTATAGAAGTTTTATAACCCTTTACAATTTTTGTTAAAGAGCAGGTTAGTGCTCTAAGAGAAACCCACTGTGCTTTTATTTTAATGTTCAATTTACAGAAAAACTGGATGATACCCCTTTAACTTTAGCTAATATGTTTACACACAAAATGTCCTTTATAATCAACCTTCTACAACTTGTTTAAAGCTTCCTCTTCATTTTATCCAACTTAAAACAGTCTTTTAACCTTTTAATCTAGGCAAAAATTCACATTCTCATGCCTCCTTATAATCTTTTTACTAGAAGTATATTTTGCTTTCCTTATACACCTTGCATGTAAACTCTTTCTTCAATAGTTTTAAATACATGTTACACTGTTGACTTTTAGCAATCTTTACTTTTGGTGAAAACCTTGGTAAGTCTGGGATTTTAATTATGTACTAGGTGTGGAGCCTAGGACCTAGGCAGAAGTGCGGATAAGGTCTGACTTATTCCAGTGTCAAACTCCATGTGTCCCAGGCCTTACCTAGCTATAAAGCAGGCAAGTTGTACAGCTAAGAGTCTTAGTGGCATTTTTATAAACATTTAGGAGGCCTAATCACCTTTAAATTGTACAACATTTCTTTCATAAATTCCCTTTCTTAAATTCTTTCATGAGTACACAGACAAGCTACGACAGGCCTTGACTTTCTGTCTTGTCCTAAACATCCCTTTTTTTTTTTTGTCATGGAGTCTCGCTCTGTCACCCAGGCTGGAGTGCAGTGGTGCGATCTCAGTTCACTGCAACCTCTGTCTCCCAGGTTCAAGAGATTCTGCTGCCTCAGCCTCCTGAGTAGCTGGGACTACAGGCACGTGCCAGCACACCCAGCTAATTTTAGTATTTTTAGTAGAGATGGGGTTTCACCATACTGGCCAGGCTGGTCTCAAACTCCTGATCTCTCAATCCATCCACCTTGGCCTCCCAAAGTGCTGGGATTACAGGCATGAGCCACCGCACCCGGCCACATCCCTCTTTTTAAACAACCAGTTATTTTACTTTAGGACAAGAATTTACTACACAAGATCCTTCATTATATAAAATATCTTTTCTTTAATACCTTTTTGCATAGCTAGGGGCATGGCTAATTTCATGTGTCCCCAGGCCTTATCTAGAATTTAACACTCCAAAATAAATTGAACAATTTTTTAAGTCAAAAAAGCAGTTTATGACCTAAAGCATTTAGCAAACCTAATATTTGACCTGCATAATTTAGAACAAATTTTACATTT
>NW_016815004.1:228365-235070 GCF_001698545.2 Rhinopithecus bieti | reverse complement strand
TTTTATTTTTATAACTTACTTTACATCTCTCTTATTTCCTTGTTTCTTTTACCTTGTTTTTAATATATAAAACCTTTAAATAAGCTTTGAATTAGACAAAAATTATTTACCCTTTAAAAAGGACACAATTTTTAGAAAGAACGTTTTCCTACAATATATTTTTATTGGAAAATACCTAAATAATGAAATATCTGTTGTTTAGATTCTGCAAATATTTGTTCCATTACATTTATCTAATTATTTATTTTAATTGTTTACCTAGGTTATTTATGAAAACTGTGATAGTCATCATTTAAAGTTACGAAATCACCATTGCAAAATTATAACTGAGAGAGTGAAAATGATCTGACCTAATTGACTCCATCTTGCTTCTTACCTCCAAGCTATTCTTATTCATTAACTAAGGTTATAGTTTAGTTTTGAAACAGAGATGGTAACAGTCCTTTCCCAGGATGAACTTTCTCTATGTCTATCGACTAGACTGCCTAAGGCCACAAGATTAGGGTATTTTACTAAATAATTCAAGATGTAGCTATCTTCATTAAACCAATATTAATGTTTTATTTATTAAAAATTACACAAGCAAAGATCATTCTGTTTTGGGCTGAGTTATGGTTTTGTAGCCTCTACGCCAAATTTTGACATCTTATAGTATTTGACAGCACTCAGTATGAAGTTGCTTGATCAATAAATGCAAACAAAAATGTATGCTGGCAATTCTTAAGACATTTCTAATATTACTTCACCAATTTTTTTTTTTTTTTTTTTGAGATGGAGTCCCACTCTGTAGCCCAGGCTGGAGTGCAAGTGGCAAGATCTTGGCTCACTGCAACCTCCACCTCCTGGGTTCAAGCGATTCTCCTGACTCGGCCTCCCATGTAGCTGGGATTACAGGCACCCACCACCATGCCTGGCTAATTTTTAAAATATTTGTAGTAGAGACAGGATTTCACCAAGTTGGCCAGCCTGCTCTTGAACTCCAGACCTCAGGTGATCTGCCCGCCTCTGCCTTCCAAAGTGCTGGAATTATAGGCCTGAGCCACTGTGCCCAGCCATTACTTCACCAATAATTTTTAAAGCTAGCTTATTTATTAAAGATTTTACTTAAGTCATATACACTTGAGAAAGCATTTAACTAGTCTTTCCTTTTTTCTGTTGACATATTTAAGCACTTTTAATTTTCTTTGAGCCAATTAATTAGAACTCTTTTATATATTTTCAGTAGTGAAACATGGTGTACACAAGACATAAATACATAGCCATATTAGGCATGCCAGTAGAAGTACATTTGTAGATTCATAAGACCTCATTTTTCCTATCTTTTAACTGGATCTTTGAGCTCTGGACAGAGCCAACACTGCATCCTGGGTTTTCAAAAAGGGAGAATTATTATGAGGCTAGACCATGTGGTGCCTTTACAGTGCACTTAAAAAAAAAACTTTTTTTTTCCAAACAAAGACATTTCTAAGTGTCTAAATTATACTTTTCTTAAAACCCAAGAGTAGCTTCTGTTGTAATAGCTATTAATAAAGAAAACACAATTCAGTCAACTGAAAAGAAAAATAAAACTTTTGCTCAAAACGACAAGGTCCTTGGAGAGAAATAAAACAAAACATGAAGGCCTTTTAAATACAAACATGCACACACGCACACATACATAAACACATCTTGGATGTTAGCTTTTAGTTAAGTTGACTCTCAATCATTGAGCTTCTAAAAAATACTTTTCCTTCCCAGAGGCCTCTCGACAGGAATGGACCCAACATCTCCCATTTTCAAGTTTACATGTTATGAAAGGGAGACCTGGCCTGTCACAACATTACCACCTGTGGAAGGGAAAGAAAGAAAGCATGGGCAGAGGGAGAAGTTGGACTGTGACGAAGTCTCAACGAAAGCCTCAGCTGACCCCACAGCAAACTCTGAAGCTGAGATGAACTTTCAGAGATGTCCTTTCCTGGGGTGAGGTGACGATCTTTATATTTGACAGGTCATTGAATACAAGGTGCTACAAAAATGGAGTGTGACCATGGGCAAGGCACTTCCAAAGACGGCTGCCAGCTCGGGGCTGCCAGCCAGCGTCACTCCTGGCATCTGGAGGGAATGGGGTTTAAGCCGTGAAGGAGATCTGGGTGACATATAACATCATCCATTACAGTTCCAAAGAGGTCTCTTGTACAATAGGAAAGCAAACTGTTTTCTCCTACTATGCTCTCAACACACAGGGCACTTTCAGTCACCAAAATGTGTGTGGAGTTTTCTCCACATTGACCAATTCTCTGACACCAATTAGGTGTCCAACAATTTAACTCAATTCTGACATTAACTGGAGTTAGTTTGGGTCCTACAGGTTAAAGGCTCAGTCCCACAAGACTTCCCCCAACTTCAGATGCCAATCATAAGCTCCAGGTTGGCACCTGTGCTCCTGACCGAGCAGCTATGGATCGGAGGTTCCCATGGCTCCTTCCTCAGGTTTGATCATTTGCTAGAGTGGCTCACAGAATTCAGGGAAAAACTGACTTATGTTTACCAGTTTACCAGGGAGATATTTACTTGTATTTACTGGTCTATTATAAAGGGTATTTCAAAGGATACAGATGAAGAGCCAGATGGAAGAGATGCCCAGGGCAGGGCATGTGTGAAGGGCACAGAGCTTCCACGCCATCTCTGGTGTGGCGGCCTCCCTGCACCTCCACATGTTCAGCAACCTGAAAATCCTCCAAACCTGTCCTTTGAGGTTTGTATGGAGGCTTCACTACACAGGCATGATTGATAAATCACTGGCCATCAGTGACTGAGTCAACCTTCAGCCCCTATCCTCTCCCCTCCCGAGAGATGAGAGGGTGAGGTTGAAAGTTCCAAACCTCTAATCACTAGGTTGGTTCCTGTGGCAACCAGCTAGCATCCCTAAGCTTTCCAGGCCCCCTCTAGTGATCTCATCAGCACACAGAAAGATACCTGTCACTGAGAAGAGTCCAAGCATTTCAGGAGCCTCAAGCCAGGAAATAAGAGAGACCAAATGTATCTTTATCTTATTATGGCACATCTCCTCTTGCTTGCTTTGGTCTCCTGGTGCCAGGCTGTCACTGCCACTTTAATATAATTTGGAGAAGAATCTAAGGTCTCCAGGAAGCCCCAGCCTATTCTCACCAGGCCCACTCCCTCCTTCCCTCCTCATTTTCCTTTCTGCCTCCCTAGTTGCTCTCTTCCTCACCTACAACTTTGTCAGGTAACTGTTGTCCTTCTGTTAAAGTCTGCAGTTTAATTTCAGGCCCGAGTTCCTGCCACTTCAAGACTTCACCACCTGAGACAATAATCAGGAGCAAGGGGAGAAAGCAGCTGCTCAAATCTTCCAGTATGGGTGGATGGAGTGAGGAGGGATGTTGGGATAAAATACTTAAGAAAAACTGCAGCCCAGGGGCATGGGCCCAAATACTAAGGGGCAAAACCTGAACCAGAAGCACCTACATGATGAGAAAGTTAAGAAAAGAAAGGATGATAGTAAAATTGGGGATATCATAAAAACTGACCTCAGTTTTAGATGTTGAAGAAATGACAAAATGAATAGAAAAATTATTATGCAATATATTTCTATATGTAATGTGTTAATAAAACTTAAATGTATTAAAACTAAATTTTTCTCAAGTTGTATTTGATTAGAACAGTAAACTGACGTAACGAATAATGAACTTCATAAACAGTGGCTTACACAGCATGGAGATCTGCTCACACCCCAAAACATCAGAGGGCATGCTCACTACAATGCATCCTCTTTTGAATAAAACGAAACTATACCTTTGCATCCCTTTCTTCCCTTGGGGCTCACAGATACAGGATTCATGCTGAGTTCCTAACCTAAACTCTAAGACTGGTTTCTCATAAAAATTTCTCTTTAATAGTTTTCTTGCTATACTGTAGTCATGTTTTATAACTTTCTTTCCTAATTTTTTTTCCTGAAAAAAAGAATATTTAGGCCAGGTGTGGTGGCTGATGTCTATAATCCCAGCACTTTGGGAGGCCAAGGTAGGAGGATCACTTGAGCCCAGGAGTTTCAGACTGGCCTGGGTAACAGAGCAACACAGCATTTCTACTAAAATTAAAAGAAAAAAAAAAAGCCAGGTGTGGTGGCTCGGAGCTGTAGTCCCAGCTACTTGGCGGGGCTGAAGGGGTTGGATCGCCTGAGCCTGGGAGGTTGAGGCTGGAGTGAGCCCTGATCATGCCACTGCACTCCAGCCTCAGCAGCACAGTAGGACTCTGTCTCAAAAAAAAAAAAAAGAAAAAAAAAGGAAAAAGAAAAGAAAAAAGAATATTTGAAATTTTGAATTTTTAATTTTCCTAAAAAATATTTACATCATTGAATTTATGAACATTTCTATTCCTACCTCATAGGTAGCTTACTACACTTCAGTTTTCATTAAAGTCCACTACCCAGGGTCTTCCCAAAGCTTTTGTGTCATCTGAAGTCAAGGTCTATTTGGAAGCTGAGTGACTTTTTTTCTGAGAAGTATTCTTGAAAAAGTCTTATCTATTTGGAAATTCTTTAGGACAATCAAAATGGAGGAACAAAAGTTGGATTTTATATTCTTCCTTTCCCTTTCTAGTCTCTTCATTAAAGAATACCAGGATTTCTCCCACCCCTACCCTTCCACCTCCCACATTATCCCTGCCCAAAATTAAATTATTCCTTTCAGAGAAACTAGGAATATCCAATGGATTGAAAAATATTTCACCTGCAGAGAGTTTCCATTTGACCTCTATTTAATTTCTGAGTGTCATTTTCATTTCTTGCTCCAACCCTGTTTATACTCTCTAAATCCCCAGACATTTCTCTGGGGAAATTTACTCAGAATAAACCCACAAATGCAAATTTTCTAGAAAATAACTTAACAAGATTATATATTTTAAAAAAACAAGTTTTGATATTCCCTTTAGGTTAAAGCCTCATTTCTCTTATGGTATCCATGTAGGAATTGAAATTTCTTTGGTTGCAGTAGTCATTTTTAACCTCATCACCACGATTACTGCTATTAAGTATTTAGCCTACATTTTTATGATTCAATCTTGGAAATGGTTTTTAGGGTTTCATGATCATTTCCTTAATTGTTTCCATTTTTCAGGCTTTTACTATGACATTAGCTACTGCCCATTCTTTAAACTGCCTGAAAATGAGGACTTGAATTTTATTATCAAGTAGCTAAATGGAATATCAGTCTCCCAGGATTCTTAGAGGAGCGTAGGAGAGACCTCTGAGCGTATTCTATCTCATTACAGAGCTGGCTCAGAAGTCCAAGACCTGAGCAGGTTCTCTACTTTGCTTGCAGCTTATCAGTGTGGTAACTCATCAAGGCCTTAGCAAAATCATCCTGCCTTTTGCTGTTTGCCTCACTGTTTGTTTAGTGTAGACTGAGTTACAAATCGTCTTATCTTCCTTTGTCAATCAGTTATTCCCCTTTGTCAGGTGTTCTAAGCAGTTTCTTACTTCTCACTGTCAGTTTCTAGCAGTTCCTGGACTCTCCAGGTCAGCATGGAGCACTACAGTATATCTCTCACAAGGATCAATGACACTTTATGAGAAACACCTAAACTTTCCCACCAAAACTTAAAAAAGATAGAGTACTATTATGACTTTTCATGTATCTCAATCCCTTCTGCTTCTCCTATCCCTCCTTCCCTCTCTTTGACCAAAGATAAATTATTAGCTAGGGATAGATTATATTATCTTTGGACAAAGAAGATAATTCCTAATTATCTACCTTTTTTTTATTTTTAATTGAGACAAGTCTCACTCTGATATTCAGGCTGGAGTATAGTGGCACAATTATAGCTTACTGCAGCCTCAATCTCCCCGGCTTGAGCAATCCTTCTGTCTCAGCCCCTCAAGTAGCTAGGACTACTGGCACGTGCCACCACACCCAACTAGTTTTTGATTTTTAATAGGCACAAGATCTCACTATGTTGCCCAGGCTGATCTTGAACTCCTGGACTCAAGTGATCTTCCTGCCTTGGCCTCTCAAAGTGCAGGGATTACAGGTGTAAGACACAGCACCCGGCCTGTCTAACTTTTAACATACTCTATAATTGCATTATTTTGTCATCTGAAATGAAAGAAGATTATTTGCTCTTTAAAAATTCTTTTTTTAAACTTGTAATTCTTGCCCAAAATGCTGAAGTTGGTGAAATGGAAATAAGCAAAGAATAATCTCTCTTCTATCAGACAGAGCAAAGCTACTTCTCAACTCAAACAGCAGAATTGAACTTGCTATTAAGACTCATAGTAGGACAGGTGTGGTGGCTCACAACTATAATCCCAGTACTTGGGAGCCCAAGGCGGAAGGATCGCTTGAGCCCAGAAGTTTGAGACCAGCCTGGATGGCATAGTGAGACTTTGTGTCTACTAAAAATAAAAAATTAGCTGGGTGTGGCGGTGTACGCCTGTAGTCCCAGCTGCTTGGGAACTGAGGCAGAAGGATCACTTGAGACCAGCCTGGGCAACATAGGGAGACACCTGTCTCTACAAAAAAAAAAATTGCCAGATGTGATGGTGTGAGCCTGTAGTCCCAGCTATCTGGGAGGCTGAGGTGGGAGCATCCCTTGAGTCCAGGAGTTTGAGGTTACAGTAGGTTATGATTGCATCAGTGTGCTCCAGCCTGGGTGACAGAGTAAGACCCTGTCTCCAAAAAAAAAAAAAAAAAAAAAAAAAAAAAAAAA
>NW_016815004.1:198667-228320 GCF_001698545.2 Rhinopithecus bieti | reverse complement strand
GGCATAGTGAGACTTTGTGTCTACTAAAAATAAAAAATTAGCTGGGTGTGGCGGTGTACGCCTGTAGTCCCAGCTGCTTGGGAACTGAGGCAGAAGGATCACTTGAGACCAGCCTGGGCAACATAGGGAGACACCTGTCTCTACAAAAAAAAAAAATTGCCAGATGTGATGGTGTGAGCCTGTAGTCCCAGCTATCTGGGAGGCTGAGGTGGGAGCATCCCTTGAGTCCAGGAGTTTGAGGTTACAGTAGGTTATGATTGCATCAGTGTGCTCCAGCCTGGGTGACAGAGTAAGACCCTGTCTCCAAAAAAAAAAAAAAAAAAAAAAAAAAAAAAAAAAGGCTCATAGTAGCAACCCATTTTTTACTTGGCTCTGAAATTATGAGATGAAGTTAAAAAAATTTTTTTTAATGTTATGCTTTGCTTTTCCAGTTGTGATTGTTATATACAAATAATGCAAGGCTGAGCAGAGTCGAACCTGGGGTATGTGCATGGTCAGTTTCAAAAATCAGGAGACATGATTTTTCATTCTGCTATCTAAGGGAGGGGCTCATGGGGCAGCCAGGGGCAGAACTTACTGGCCCCTAGACATTATATAGTACTAAAGGCAAAGTGCCAAAAGTTGAGAGTAGGAGATTGAATATAGGCCACTGAGGAACATGGCAAGCTACGAAGCAATAAGAAGTTGCAGAATGGTCACCAAAGCCATTCAATGAATCCTGCCATACTGTGTTTTCCTTGGCTCAGACTGTTTTCACCTCAGTGGCCAGCCCTGCATTGGCTCTTGGGTCTCAGCTTCTTAAAGGTACCACCTAGCAGCTGGTAGTTCTTATTCTGTACATTGATGCTGTATCATCGTCATCAAATCAGCAATTCTTTTCCAGGATGCAGACCATGTCCTAATTTGCTTAATTTCCCCCAGGGGACTAAGCTCTCAGTTGGATGTGATAATGTCTTCTCTTCTTAGAAGTTTGTCGAGACAGTTTTCTAAAGCTGACACCTTTATTGACTTCCTGCTGTCTATTTTATATAACAGGCATGGCATATGCACTATCAAAATTCATGCACAAACATATTGCATGCTACAAGCATAAGGGTAGAATGGAAAGAAGCTATTATATTTACCCACCCCAATCAGTTGTTTGCTCTCATGTGGTGGGAGATACGGAAGAATGCTCAGGGGAAAGGAAAAGAGAGAGAAAAGTTTCTTCTGCAACATTCAGCCTTTTCCAGGAAAAGCAAAAAAACAAAACCAAAACAAAACAAACAAAAAAACAGAGAATCTGTCTCTAGTGGGCATTGTTTCCATACCTTATTACAAATAATGAAAAGGACATAAAATCCCAAATGAACTTTCAGATCTCATTTGTTTTAACAATTCAGCCCTGACCACCAATGGCATTTAAGGAGAGTTATAGAAGGAAAGTTAATGAACTGATTAAGATCATCTACAGAAACCTCACAACTAGCACCACACACAATAGTGAAAGACTAGATGATTTTCCTTGTCTGGAAAAAGACAAGAAGGCCCACTCTTGTGGCTTTTATTCAAAACTGTACAAGAAGCTCTAGACGAGGCAATTAGGCAAGAAAAAGAAATAAAAAGCATCCATATTGGAGAGTAGAAAATGAAACCACCTCTATTTACAAATGGCACAATATTGTATACAGAAAATCCTAAGGAATCCATTAAAAAACTATTGGAAGTATTAAGAAATTCAGAAAGGTTGCAAGATACAATATCAAAATGCAAGTATCAATATAATTCTATATACTAGGAATGAACAATATGAAAACGAAATTTCAAAAATTCATTCATAGTAGCATCAGAAAGGATAAAATAATACATTTAACAAAATGCATAAAAGATCTAAAAGATCTATCTACACCAAAAAATACAAAATACCAAAGAAAGAAATTAAAGAAGATCTACATACAGTCATAAGTTGTTTAATGATGGGATTATATTCTGAGAAATGTGTTGTTAGATGTAGGTGATTTTGTTGTCATGCGAACATCACAGAGTGTGCTTACACAAACCTAGATTGTATATAGCCTACTACACACTCTGCAGCTCTATGACATAGCCTATTGCTCCTAGGCTACAAACTTGTACAGCATGTTACTGCATTGAATACTGTAGGCAATGATAACACAATGGTAAACATTTGTGCATCTAAACATATCAGAATATAGAAAAGGTACAGTAAAAATACGGTATTGTAACCTTATGGGATCACCATTATGTATCTGTCATTGACCAAAATGTCATTATGGTGGTACATGGCTGTAAATGCAAAGACATCCTATGTTCATGGGTTGGAAGACTTAATATTGTTAAGACTACTGTACTCCCCAAACTGACCTATATATTCAATGCAATACATATAAAAAATTCCATCTGTCTTTTGGGTTTTTTTGTTGTTGTTGTTTTGCAGAAATTGACTCATATGTCCCTATTTCAAAACTTACTACAAAGCTACAATAATCAAGACAGTGCAGTAGTGGCTTAAGTATAGACATAAATATCAATGGAATAGAATTGAGAGTCCAGAAATAAACCTTCACATAAAGGTCAGTTAATTTTCTACAAGGGAACTTGTCAAGACAATTCAAGGAGAAAGACTATTCTTTTTAATAAATACTGCTGAAGGCTGGGCATGGTGGCTCATGCCTGTAATCCCAGCACTTTGGGAGGCCGAGGCTGGTGACTCACCTGAGGTCACGGGTTTGAGACCACCCTGGCCAACATGGTGAAACCCCGTCTCTACTAAAAATAAAAAATTAGCTGGGCGTGGTGGCATTCACCTGTAGTCCCAGTTATTTGGGAGACTGGAGCAGGAGGATCACTTGAGCCTGGGAGGTGGAGGGTGTAGTGAGCACGCCACTGCACTTAAGCCTAGGGAGTGAGACTCTGTCTCAAAAATAAATAAAGCGCTGAGAAGCTGGGCGTGGTGGCCCATGCCTGTAATCCCAGCTACTCAGAAGGCTGAGGTTGGGGGATCACTTGAAGCCAGCAATTCAAGACCAGCTGGGCAACATAGCAAGATCCTGTCTCCAAGAAAATAAAAATCAAAAAAATTAACTGGGTGTGGTGGTGTGAGCTTATAGTCTCAGCTACTCAGGAGATTGAGGTGGGAGGATCTCCTGAGCCCAGGAGACTGAGGATGCAGTGAGCTATAGCCATGTCACTGCACTCCTGTCTGGGTGACAGAGAAAAACCAAGGCTGGAGTGCAGTCTCTTTAAAAAAAAAAAAAAAAAGAAAGAAAGGCTAAGACATCTAGATATTTGCATGCAAAAGAAATAAGTTGGATTCTGACCTTTCATCTTATAGAATAATTAGCTCAAAATAAATCAAAGACCTAAATGTAAGGGTAAAAATTATAAAACTCTTGGAAAAAAAATTAAATATTTGTGACTTTTGACTGGGCAGTGGTTTCTTAGATATGACACCAAAGCACAACAACAAAAATCAGACATCATCACCATAAAAAAACTTTTGTGCTTCAATAAAGACAAAGACACACCATGGAACCTTATCTAATAAGGAACTTGTATCAGAATATATAAAGAATTCTTACAAGTCAAAATAAAATCAAAATTAAAAAAACAATTTAAAATGGCCAAAGAATTTTATTCAACATAATACTGGAAGTCCTAGGAAGAGCAATTAAGCAAGAAAAAAAATGAAGAATATCCAAATTAAAATAAAGATGTCAAATTATAATGTTTGCAGACAATATGATTAGATTTAGAAAAATCTAAAGACTCCACCAAAAAACTAGAACTGATAAACCAATTCAATAAAGTTTCAGGATATAAAATCAACATACAAAAATCAGCAGCATTTATATAATATGCCCACAGTGAACAGTCTAAAAAATAAATCAAGAAAGCAATCCTATTTACTATACAAAATACCTATGAATAAATTTAACCAAAGAAGTGAAAGATTTATGCAATGAAAATTATAAAGTACTTATGAAAAAATTGAAGAGGACAAAAAAAAGGGAAAAATGTTCCATGCTCATGGACTGGAAGAATTAATACCATTAAAATGACCATGCTGCCCAAAGCAATCTACAGATCAAACGCAATCTCTATCAAAATACTAATGACATTCATCACAGAAATAGGAAAAAAAAAAAAACCCTAAAATTCTAATGGAACCACTCAAGACCCCAAATAGCCAAACCATTCCTGAGCAGAAAGAACAAAGCTGGAGGCATCACACTATCTGACTTTGAAATATGTTACAAAGTTATAGTAGCCAAAAGAAAGTCTACGGGCATAAAAACAGACATATTGACCAATGGCACAGAGACTCAGAAATAAATCCATGCATTTACAGCTAACCCATTTTCAACATGGGTGCCAAGAACATATATTAGAGACAAGACGGTCTCTTCAGTAAGTGGTGCTGGGAAAACTGAATAACCAGATGCAGAAGAATGAAGCTAACCTCTATGTCTCATCATATCAAAAATCAAATCAAAGTAGATTAAAGACAAATCTAAGACCTAAAACTATGAAACAACTAGAAGAAAACATTGGGGGAAATGTTTCAGGATACTGGTCTAGGCAAAGATTTTTTTGGAAAAGACCTCAAAAGCACAGGCAGTCAAAGCAAAAATAGACAAATCGGGTTATATCAAGTTTGAAAGAAACACAAAACTTCTGCAGAGCAAAGGAAACAATCAGCAAAGTGAAGACACAACCTAAAGAATGGGAGAAAATATTTGCAAACTACCCATCTTACAAGGAATTAATAATCAGAATATATAAAGATTCAACTCTATAGCAAAAAACAATCTAATTAAAGAATGGGCAGAGCCAGGCACATGGCACTCATCTGTAATCCCAGCTGCTTAGGAGGCTGAAGCAGGAGGATTGCTTGAGCCAGGGAGTTGGAGACAAGCCTGAGGAACATAGTGAGACCCTATCTCAAAAAAGGAGTGGGGGGCAAAAGACCCGAATAGATATTTCTCAAAAGAAGACATACAAATGGCCAACAGGTATAAAAAAAAAAAAAAGCTCAACATCATTAATCATCAGGGAAATGCAAAGCAAAACCACAATGAGATATCATCTCATCCTAATTAAAATGGCTTTTATCAAAAAGACAAAAAATAACAGATGGCGGTGAGGATATGGAGAATGAGGAATGCCCATACATTGTTGATGGGAATGTTAGTATACTCACTATAAAACACTATAGAATTTCTTCAAAAAGATTATAGAGCTGCCATATAATCTAGCAATCCTACTGCTAAACACTTATTAAGTCTTTAATCCATTTTATCCAAAAGAAAGGAAATCAGTATATGGAAGACGTATCCGCACTTTCATATTTATTACTTTATTCACAATATTAAAGATATGGAATCAACCTATGTGTCCATCAATGGATAAATGGATAAAGAAAATGTGGTACATATACACAGTAGAATATTATTCAGCCATAAAAAATCCAATCCTTTCATTTACAGCAACATGGATGGATTTGGAGGTCATTATGTTGAGTGAAATAGGCTGAGCACAGAAAGACAAATACCACATCCTGTCATTCACATGTGGGAGCTAAATGTGGATCTCATGGAGGTAGAGAGTGGATTCATGGTTACCAGAGGCTGGGAATAGTAGGGGTGAAGGAGAGACAAAGAAAGGTTGGTTAGTAATCACATGAAAAGATTATCAACAGTATTAGTTATTAGGGGAACGCAAACCAAAACCACAAGATACCACTTCACATACATTAAGTCATCTATCATCAAAAAGATAGACAATAAAAAGTGTTGACAAGGATGTGGGCAAATCTGAATCCTCATTTATCGTTGGTGAGAATGTAAATGATTCAGTCACTTTGGAAAATAGCTTGGCAGTTCCTCAAAAAGTTAACCATTGAGTTCCCATATGGCCTAGCAATGCCAGTGCTAGCTATACACCCAAGAGCACTGAAAACATGTCTACACAAAAACTTGTACACTCATGTTCATAGAACATGATTAATACTAGCTAAAATGTGGAAACAACCCAAACGTCCATCAGCTGATGAATAGACAGAATGTGTTATAGCCATACAATGGAATATTTGGCCATAAAAAGGAATAAAGATGGATGAACCTTGAAAATATTACACTGAATGAAAGAATCCACATAATATACGATTCCATTTATATAAACTGTCCAGAATAGGCAAGTCTGTAGAGACAGAAAATAGATTAATGGTTTTCAGGGGCTCCAGAAAGGGGGAATGGGGATAACTGCAAATAAGCACAGGGCTTCTTTTTGGGATAATGAAAATATTCTGGAACTGGTGTCAATGGTTGCACAACTTTGTGAATGTTCTAAGAACACTGAATTGCACACATTGAAAGGATGCATTTTTGATATGTGAATTACATCTCAATAAAGCTGTTATTTTATAAAAGGAAGAAAGGAAAAGAAAAAGCGAGCTACACAGAAAAAGATAGCTATACAGCTATCTATGATGCTTTAGGCCACCATCGTCCCTGGCTGCTTCAACGCTGTCAGGTATTTACATTGATTAGCTTCTGTTTAGTTGTGCTTTTTTTCTTTTCTTTTTAAATTTTGAGGCTTCAATCCAAGTCATCTAGCCAAATAAATTCCCAAACATGTGTTTCTGACACATGGCCAAATAATCTAGATTTAGAGAGGAAATCATGAACAAATTAATTTTAGTCATAAATTAACAGACAGGCAGCTTCTAGAGACCCAAATATGTCTCTTTTTCAAACATGGTGACTGTCTTACTCCATTGAGGCAGCTATAACAAAAATACTACAGACTGTGTGGCTTAAACTACATTTACTTCTCACCATTCTGGAGGCTGGGAAGTCTGAGGTTAAAATGCAGATTCAGTGTCTGGTAGGGACCAGCTTACCAGTTTATAGTCTGTGGTCTTCTGACTAAGTCCTTACATGGCAGAAAGGGGTAAGAGAGCGCTCTGGGTCTCTTTTATAAGGGCACTAATCTTACTCATGAGGGCTCTGTCCTCATGACCTAATCACCTCCCCAAAGCCACACCGCCCAATGCAGCACATTGAGGGTTAGGATTTCAACATATGAATTTCGGGGGGACACAAATATTCAGTCCATAATAGTGACCTAGAATCATTAAATTAATAGGTTTCCTTTAGTGCAAGGATAACATCCTGAAAATACTAATTAATTAAAAAGTTAAAATGATTAACAAATGGAATGAAACACACACAGACATTTAAATGTACCCTGAGGAATGCCCTTTTA
Source organism: Rhinopithecus bieti (assembly GCF_001698545.2). Taxonomy (NCBI): domain Eukaryota; kingdom Metazoa; phylum Chordata; class Mammalia; order Primates; family Cercopithecidae; genus Rhinopithecus; species Rhinopithecus bieti. The sequence continues at coordinate 221,051 of NW_016815004.1, read as the reverse complement.
TATTACCATATTAAGAGTGTCAAAAGAGAGAGAGACAGAGAAAGAGAGAGAGCTTTACCTGTGGGTGTATAATGATTTTGGGTCGTTAAGCAGCACCCTTCTTTTGAATTGCTCACAATGCTTTATAGCATTCACTTCAATGGTGATAACACTCTTGTGGGTGGCAGGCATTGTACTAAAAGTGCAGTACAGCTGCAGGTCAGACAACCCAGGGACACACAGTTATCACATCAACAGTTTATAGCACAGGTGGGTGCAGAGCCCATAGGGTCGGTCCAGTCATGCTTCATCCACATCTGACCAAGGTGGCATCTTCTTGGACTGATAAGCTCTCGAATGAATAATAGTTTTAAGTTCCCATTATTCTGGGTTTCCCAAGCGTGCCTGCCATATCTGAAACAGATGGTCAGTATTACAGGATGATGACTGTTTTTAATTCTAATAGGAATCACATGATTAACACTTCCTGAAAGGAACTGGATTACATATTGAAAATTGGACCTCTGCTCTTCAAAAAAAAATTGATTTCCTGTCTCATTTCCAGAAAATCATAGGAATACTGAAAAGTCTGTAAAGAGTATTTTGAAATGGATTAACATCTACACTTGTTTTATGTCACACTGATCTCTTAGGCCCCATCCAACTATTTACTTATTTGGCAGTTATGATACTTTCTCTGCACAGCCAAAAGCCTGGGGAGGGACATGCATGCAGGAGCAACATCCGTTTTATTTTCCCGTGTTGTCCCATGCTTAGCACTGTGCCTGGCACATAGTGCGTGCTCAACAACACTTTTTGAGTAAATAAATCTTGCAGTATTTTGCTTTATAAGACTTTTCTTTGACTATATGGCACTCCAGTTGGAGTTCTATTTATGATAACAACCCCTTCTAGCAATGCTTTTGTTGCATGGATAATGTGTTTTTATTTTTCCAGATTTCTTTCATTTCTGATTTACTCTGACCATTCACAAAAGTATATTAAGATTTGAAGATTTCCAAAAACCTCTGGTGAGGGAATTTCTATAAGTGTTCAAATGTTTCTTGACTACATTTTAAAAGGTTATTTATATCTGCAGTATTTTTGGCACTTAACAAGTAATAACATATTCATATTACATCAACACTTACTTCATTGTTTTTCCTTTAAAAGTTCTTAAAAAAAAAAAAAAAAACCTTAACATCTTCCCAGATTGTATTTCCCTCATCTCCATTAGTTACCAGTGTTGACTCTATTCTTTTTATTGCCAATATTCCTGCAGAAAACTTAGAGATGACCTATTTGTCCTTGATTTTTGCTTCCAAAGATGCGCCACCAAAGAATAGGAATTTCTTATAGAATGCTTACGCTTTAGGGGCATCTGTCCCTGTCTTTAACTTTACAAAAATAAAATAATAAAGTTATGTGTTTTCTTCACACATTTGAAAACCAGGAATAGATTCAAACGTACATTTTTCTATCCGTGTGCCAAGCTAGTAAGTCGAGCGCAACAGACTGCAGCGCGCAGGCCACCGCGGCTCCGCCCTCACACAGCGCTCTTCCTCCTCCCGCGCCTCCCCCGCGCCTCCTCCCACTGGGGCCCGGCCGGCCAGCAGCCCCCCGCAGCCCTGCCAGCTGCTCCCCTGGCAGCTGCACGCTCGCCTCTGGGTCTCTCATGCCGCGTTATGTTCCTGGGCATCATTAAAATCGGCATCACTGCGTTTTAGAGCCGAGTGACTTTGGACTGGCTCCTCTGACACCACCGAATTTCTGCAGATCATTTACTCCATTTTAGACTCTTAACACTTCACCATCTGGAAGGTCTTGGAGAGGGCACTGGGACCAGCGGAGTGTCTGCTGCGTCACGTGGGGCACTTTTAGTGACCTTCTCTTGAAGCAAACGTCAACGGGAAGTGTTCTAGGTGCCCACAGGGAGGGGTCTGATGGAGGAAGCCTGTTACTACTTCTTCGCCCTCAAAGGAAGGAAACCTTCTAGACTTCTGAGGAGGTAGAACTCAACAGTATACGTGCTTTTAACTAGCAATATGTGTGGTACACGTTCTTCATTTGTAAAATCAGTTCTGCAATGCCTGTTACTCCAGTCTCTGTTATCTCAGGAACTCTTGAGTGAAGACTATCCCCTGACCTAAGCTGGGCCGATCAGAATCTCTCTGGGGAGTCTGGAATTGGGACAGAAATGCTCATCTCTGTCCTGGTTTCTCCAACAGGCAAGATGTGCATGGGGAGCTGGGGATGGGCGGTGTTTGGGGCTGTGTACCTTGAAGTAGTGAAAACAGATCTGCTGATCCTGCAGGCAGTGAGAGAGAGAGAGAAAGAAAAATAAATCTACAGTGAGAAAATAGACATGAGAAAAGCCAGCTTCCCAGCTTCCCAGAAGCTTCCTGGCTCGCGGTTCTAGTCCCCCAGGAGACTGGGCTACTTCCCCGCCTGGCTTGAAGTTAGTTTCTCTTCCATGCAACAAAAATCCTCTCCTAAGATGTTGACTCCACAAGGCTTCTGACCACAAAGCACAATCATAATCATTTCATTGAGTTTAATTATCAAGAATCTCAAACACAATTAAGAACCCAGAAGTAGACAGATGACATATCCAAATAGTGAAAGCTATGTTTTTGGTCCAGAATTGTGCAGAGCGTCAGTCCTAGCTGCGCCTGGCCCTCCTCACTAACTCCTCCTCAGAAAACAATTCATCAAATATATCTTGCAGCTGGTATATGCTCTGCACCAGGTCAAATGCTGAAGTTTTGGAGGCCATCATGACACAGCCCAATTCTCATGCTTTCAATCTAGCAGGGAACTTAGACAAGTAAAACACATTATGCAAGGGGTCTTTAAAAAGTTCACTGAAATACGTATTATGAAAAACTATGCATAGATGTCAACAATGTTTGCACCAAAATAAACTTGTACTAACTTGTTATAACATGTCTGAAAAGGATCTAGTTCGAGGCACTAAGATGAGACATCAGTTTGTAAGGAGTCCCTTATCAGAGCAACGTAAATTCTGCTAAAATTGAAGCAAGAACAAACATTAAACTTTTAGTGAAGCTTGGTTGGAAGAATGATGAAATCATTTTTTTAATTTATTTTATTTATTTATTTATTTATTTATTTTTTTTATTTCTTTTAACGAGTTCTTCGCTCTGTCGCCAGGCTGGAGTGCAAATTGGGCCAGATCTCAGCTCACTGGCAGCTCGCCTCCCGGGTTCACGCATTCTCTGCCTCAGCTCGCCGAGTAGCTGGGACTACAGGCGCCCACCACTCCACCGGCTACTTTTTGTTTTATTATTTGTTTAGAGATGGGTTTTCGCCGGTTAGCCAGATGGTCTCCATCTCCCTGACCTCGTGATCCGCCCGTCTTGGCCTCCCAAAGTGCTGGGATTACAGGCTTGAGCCACCGCGCCTGGCTGAAATCATTAACTTTTAATGAAAAGTTTATTGGGACAATGCCCCCCAAAATTAAGCAGTTTATAAATAGAGTAATTCATTTTAAGGGGCGAGACAATGTGAAAGCTGAAGCCTGCAGCAGCAGACCATCCACATCAATTTGTGAGGAAAAACTCATCGTGTTTGAGCCCTAATTGAAGAGGACCAATGATTAACAGCAGAAACAATAGCCAACACCATAGACATCTCAGTCGGTTCCACTAATTTTTCTGACTGAAAAATTATAAAGTTGAGCAAACTCTCTACTTGATGGGTGTCAAAACTGTTGTGCCCAGATCAGCAGCAGACAAAAGCAGAGCTTTTGACGGAAATTTTAAAACAAGTGGGATCAACAATCTCAGGGCATTTCTTCAAAGAACTGTAACAGGAAATAAAAGATGGCTTTGCCAGTACAATCCTAAAGACAAAACACAATCACAGCAATAGCTACCAAGGGGGGAATGTGCTTCAGTCAAAGCACAAGCAGACCATCAAGAACGTAGGTCATGGTGGAGGTTTTTTTTTTGGATGCTCAAGGCACTTTGCTCATTGACTTTCTGGAGGGCCAAAGAACAGTAGTATTTGCTTATTATGAGCGTGTTTTGAGAAAGCCAAAGCTTTGCAGAAAGATGCCCAGGAAAGCTTCACCAGAGAGTCCTTCTCCACCACAACGATGCTCCTGCTCATTCATTCCTCTCATCAGACAAAGGCAATTTTGTTTTGTTTTAAGACGGAGTCTTGCTCTATCACCCAGGCTGGAGTGCAATGGCACAATCTCAGCTCACTGCAACTCTGCCTCCTGGGTTCAAGCCATTCTCCTGCCTCAGCCTCCCGAGTAACTGGGATTACAGGCCTGCACCACCACGCCCAGCTAATTTTTGTATTTTTAGTAGAGACGGGGTTTCACCATGTTGGCCAAGCTGGTCTCAAACTCCTGACCTCATGATCCGCCTGCCTCAGCCTCCCAAAGTGCTGGGATTACACCGTGCCTGGCCAGAGAAGGGCAATATTTTGAGTTTTGATGCTAAATGATTAGGCATCCACCTTAAAGTCCTGATTTGGCTCCTTCTGACTTTTTGTTTCCTAAAAAATCTTTAAATCTTTTTTTTCAGTTAATAATGTAAAAAAGACTATATTGACCTGGTTGATTTCCCAGAACCCTCAGTTCTTTAGGGATGGACTAAATGGCTATTATCACTTATAAAAATGTCTTGAACCTGTTGGAGCTTATGTTGAGAAATGAAGTTTATATATTTTATCTTTTCATTTCTTCATGAACCTTTTGAACTAGTAAGAGAATTTTCTAATTTAACTTTACTGAGTTTAAAACTCAGTGCTGTTCAAGAAATGATAATACGGGCCGGGCACAGCGGCTCATGTCTGTAGTCCTAGTGCTTTGGGAGACTGAGGCAGGAGGATTGCCTGAGGCCAGGAGTTTGAGACCAGCCTGGCCAACAATAGTGAGACCCTGTTTTTCTTTTTTCTTTTTTGAGATGGAGTCTCGCTCTGTCGCCCAGGCTGGAGTGCAGTGGTGCAATCTCAGCTCACTGCAAGCTCCACCTCCCGGGTTCACGCTATTCTCCTGCCTCAGCCTCCCTAGTAGCTGGGACTGCAGGCACCTGCCACCATGCCTGGCTAATTTTTTGTATTTTTAGTGGAGACAGGGTTTCACCGTGTTAGCCAGGATGGTCTCAATCTCCTGACCTCGTGATCCGCCTGCCTTGGCCTCCCAAAGTGCTGGGAGTAGAGGCGTGAGCCACCACACCCCGACAGTGAGACCCTGTTTCTAATTACAAAAAAAAAAAAAAATTCTGAGTCACACGGCAGAAAAAAAAAATACAAAAAAATGATACTACTTTGCAGATTTTATCTTTTTAATATTTCAACAGGCCAAGCATGAGTATCAGCTATAAAAATCTCAATTTTAAAGATATGACAAACTTAAATTATTTGAAGATGTTGTATGAGACTTGCAGAGTTCTAGATAGGGAAGAAACTGTTTCCAAGACGCTTACATATCCAACTGAATGAAGTAGATTAGAAAACAGCAGGATGATCACACAACATAGCTTCACTTTGCTGGTTGTGTGGAATGGACCTTACGGGACACCATCGACTTTGCTACGATCATGTTGCATTTCTAACAAGGCTCTCAGTGTTGACAGTACAGCAAAGCCCTTTTGGTCAAGGAAACAAACTTTAGACACTGTCAGAGACCAGTTACAGGATCAAGTGGTTTTTTTTTTTTTTTTTGAGACGAAGTCTCGCTCTGTCGCCCAGGCTGGAGGGCAGGGGCCGGATCTCAGCTCACTGCAAGCTCCGCCTCCCGGGTTTACGCCATTCTCCTGCCTCAGCCTCCTGAGTAGCTGGGACTACAGGCGCCCGCCACCTCGCCCGGCTAGTTTTTTGTATTTTAGTAGAGACGGGGTTTCACCATGTTAGCCAGGATGGTCTCGAACTCCTGACCTCGTGATCCACCCGTCTCGGCCTCCCAAAGTGCTGGGATTACAGGCTTGAGCCACCGCGCCCGGCCTGGATCAAGTGGTTTTATAAGATTAATGTAAAAAAATCTTTATATTAATATTTTACTACTTTTATTTTGAATATGTACCAAAGAGCATACATTATATTTTAAAGCTAATTTGGTAATTTAGAATAAGACTTATAAAAGCAACTTTTATCAGATTATATATTAACACATGTTGATTGCAGACTATTTGGATAATATAGATCAATACTGTATGACCTAATCCACAAAACCACTTTATTGTTATAGTCATGACTTTTATTTTTGTAATTAATTTCTCAAATCCTCACTTACCCTATCAGGAGAAAGTCTAATATAGACTCTCCCCAAATTGTCCAAAGACACTATGGGCTGGGTGTGGTCGCTCACGCCTGTAATCCCAGCACTTTGGGAAGCCAAAACAGGCAGCTTGCTTGAGTCCAGGAGTTCCAGACCAGCCTGGGCAACATGGCAAAACCCCATCTCTACTAAAAATACAAAAATTAGCTGTGCATGGTGGCACACATCTGTAGTTCCAGCTACTTGGGAGGCTGAGGTGGGAGAATCACCTGAGCTCAGGAGGTAGAGGCTGCAGTGAGCTAACACCACTGCACTCTCTCCTGGGCAACTGGAGTAAGACCCTATCTCAAAAAAAAGAAAAGAAAAGAAAAAGCCTGTAATCCCAGCACTTTGGGAGGCCGAGGCGGGTGGATCACGAGGTCAGGAGATCGAGACCATCCTGGCTAATACGGTGAAACCTCGTCTCTACTAAAAAATACAAAAAACCAGCCGGGCGACGAGGCGGGCGCCTGTAGTCCCAGCTACTTGGGAGGCTGAGACAGGAGAATGGCGTCAACCCGGGAGGCGGAGCTTGCAGTGAGCTGAGAGCCGGCCACTGCACTCCAGCCTGGGCGGCAGAGCAAGACTCTGTCTCAAAAAAAAAAAAAAAGAAAAGAAAAAGAAAAGAAAAAGACACTATGGTCTTACTGGGTCCAAAGAGTGACAAGGGTGAGTTGTGTTTCCATTGCTAGGTCTAGAGGGAAGTGGGAAGCTTGACCATTTCACTAGTGCTCTCCTTCCTTGCAGCCTCACAGGGCTCTCTCTAAGTATTGTCCTGCATGGTCCATGCTGTGGCAAATGCCCTTGCTGCATCTGGCCCTGCCTAGCCATGGTGGGGCTCCAACCTGGGGTCCTACAATTATAGCTCTCTTGGAGTCCCTGTCAGTCAATGATAGTCACTATTTCCCGTATTCTCAGCATAGAACCAGAGTAGCTGGGTTCCAAGAAGCTTCTAACGTAGCCACATGCTGTGCTTCCTCCAAGAATGCCTAGGCCCTTAAATTTATCCCAGGATGTCAACTTAGGTTTGCTGATTCCTAATGATAATTTTATTTCAGGTCCTCATTACTGTTCTCTGAGAATGGGCCTTGGCCTGGTTACCCTGATCAATCTTAAAAGAGCAGGGTAGAAAATGTGTCCTTGCCTTTCCAGGTGGTCAGGGCTCCATCCTCATACTATCCAACCACTTCATCGGGGACCAATTTTGTTAACCCTGGGTTTCAGAGAATAGCATAATACAAGAAGGATGGGTAAACTCTACTCCCAACATTTCCATAGCTAAGGGGGCAACTGGAATGACTTGGAAGGCTACAAATGAAATCCTCTTATGTCAATTTAAAAAAAATCCATGACAAAGCAGTAATATGTGGTCACTGCAGAATATATAGAATGTACAGAATATTACAAAGAAGAAAATAAAAATCCCTCATAATCCCATCCACAGATTACCCGTTAATGCTGTAGAGGACTCTTGTCCTAACTTGCCTTCCCACCCACCCTTGCAGTACTCTCCCATACCCATCCAACAATTCAGACAAGTTGCTGCTCTGAACACTCCATTCTTGACTTCTTTGTGCATTGTATTTCCTTGTCCTGCAATGCCTTCCTTTCTATTTTTGCCTGTTGAAATCTACTTCTTTTAACGTCCAGATTGAATGTCACCTTCCTCTTAAATGCATTCTGCTCACATCCTCTGAATGAAGCTCCACCTACTCGGACCACCCACAATTTGTACTTTACTTGAAGCACATATATCATGCCTTTGAATTGTACTAATTTTTGCAATAGTGTCAACTCCATGACTAAAGTGAAAGTTTGAGCGAATTCCTACTTGAGAGTAAGAATTTTGTTGCACTCAACGTTTCCTTTTTTTTTTTTTTGAGACAGGGTTTCGCTCTTGTTGCCCAGGCTGGAGTGCAATGGCGCGATCTTGGCTCACTGCAGCCTCCTCATTTCAGGTTCAAGTCATTCTCTCGCCTCAGCCTCCCAAGTAGCTGGGATTACAGGTGCCCACCACCATGCCCAGTGGAGATGGGGTTTCACCATGTTGGCCAGGCTGGTCTCGAACTCCTGACCTCTGGTGATCCACCTGCCTCGGCCACCCAAAGTGCTGGGATTACAGGCATGAGCCACCGCACCCAGTCTGTATTCAACTTTTCATCTCCCATGTCAACTGGTACAGTGCAAATAGTTATGTACTCAGCAAATGTTTGTTAAAAAATACATGTGTGTACCTAGCAACAGAGAGATAACATATCAATTAAGTTGGCCTAGTCAAATTATTTAACTTTATTAAAATAAAAAATGATAGGGCCAGGTACTGTGGCTCACACCTGCAATCTCAGTGACTCAGGAGACTGATACAGGAGGATCACCTGAGGCCAGGAATTCAAGACCAGCCTAAATAACAAAGCAAGACCCTGTCTCCACAACAAATTAAAAAATTAGCCAGGCATAGTGGTCACATGCCTATAGTTGTAGCTATTTGGGAGGCTGAGGCAGGAAGATCGCTTGAGCCCAGGAGTTTGAGGTTACATTGAGCTATGATTGTGCCACTTCACTCCAGCCTGGGTGACAGAGCAAGATTCTGTGTCTTATAAAAAAGAAAAGTATCAAATGTCTGTTATATGGAAGACTCCAGGTATTTACTGTTTCAAACTTTTCTTAAATTTATTTTTTAAAAGTTCAGATGCACAAAATTATAAATAATAATATAATAAACACCCACATACCCAGCATCCATATTAAGAAACAAAACATTACCAGTATAACTGAAGTCCTGTAAATTCCATCCTTAACGCACCCCTTTATGCCTCTACCATAGTTAGGCAAATTCTGAACTTGGGGATTAATCTTTCTAAGCATTTATTTTTATTTTAACCATACTACACATGTATTTATAATGTATGTTTGTTGGATTATTTAAGAATATTCAATTCTGCTATACAAAATAAGACAAACACATAGGGAGAAAAAAATGAAACTAAGAATTGAAGCAAGTAGCTTATGAAACAGGCAAAATTCCTACAAAATGTAGTAGCGCATTTGCGTAATGAACATAATTAGAAAGAGATGGAAAGAGCAAGAAACACATAATAGTCATGATACATGAGGCCCTGAATCATCCAATTTTCATGACGCACTGAAGATACTTAAGGCATATCAGGCATTCTCTATTCAAAAGGTTTTAATTTGGCCAACCATTGGCTCCTTGCATCCTCTGCAAAAGAAATGTAAATAAAATTCATAGCTGTTGATGGGGTTAACTGACAAGCTACCGCCGTCAACCAGACCTACTTTGCTCCCAAGACTTTAGAGCAAGTGTGTGTTTTGACCCCAAACACCCCTGTCTGTAGGGCTGCTTTGGTTAAATCTCAACTCTGATCTTTGCAAGCAAACCCTTGGTTAGGAAGGCTGATGTGGCAAGGAGAGACAGGACTGAGGATTCAGGTGTTGTCATCTTTCCACCCTGCTTCCTGTGACACATCTTAAATGTGTTAACCCACTCCATGTCTTTCACCTAGCTTCTTATGGTGTGTTTTAAATTGATTTAATAAGCCAAGTGATTTGAGGATTTTGTTTTGGTTCATGAGCCTTTCTTGTTCTACAATCCCTTGAATAGCTTGCCTGTTAGTGTACTTACAGGCTACCATTGCAGCAACAATGGTTGTTGTTTCCCACACAATAGCATTTGCAAGTTTTTAATCTGGATAGAAATATATTCTACACATTCAACAGAAATTTTTTTTTTAAGAGACAGGGTCTTGCTCTGTCACCCAGAATGGAGTGCATTGGTGCAATCATAGCTCACTGCAGCCTACAACTCTTGGGCTCAAGGAATCCTCCCACCTCAGTCTCCTGAGTAGCGAGGACCATGGGCATGTGCCACCAAGCCTGGCTAATTTTATTTTTTGTAGAGCAGGGCCTTGCTATGTTGCCCAGGCTGGTCTCAAACTCTTGGCCTCAAGAAGTCTTCCTGCCTTAGCCTCCCAAAGTGCTCCCAATTTACAGGCATGAGCCACTGTGTCTGGTCTTGCAACCTGATTTTTGGTCAACTTGATCAACACCTTGTTTGTGAGATTCTTCCATGGGAGATATGCATATCTATTTCATTCATTTTCATAGCTATATTCATTGAATATTTCACAATTCACCCATAAATTCTTCTGTTGATCTAATGCACATCATTTCCAATTATTTTCTATGCTGCTGTGAATATTCTTGTATGTATCTCCTTGGGCACAGGTAAGAGAGCTTCTCAGAGAATATACCTAGGAGCGCAATTTCTGGCTCACAGAGTATGCACAGCTTTAACTTGACTAAATACTGCCAAATTGCTCTCCAAAGTGTTTGTGCCAATTTATACACTTACCAGAAGTAAGTTCCTATGTTGTTTGTTTTTTGAGACAGGCTCTCACTCTGTTGCCCAGGCTGGAGTGCAAAGGCATTATAGCTCATGGCAGCCTTGGACTGCAGACTTAAGCAATCCTCCCACTTCAGCCTCCCTAGTAGGTGAAACCACAAGCGTCTGCCATCATGCCTGGTTAAGTTTTTATTTTTTGTAGAGACGGGATCTCACTATATTGCTCAGGCTAGTTGCGAACTCCTGGACTCAGGTGATCCTTCTGCCTTGGCCTCCCAAAATACTGGAATTAAAGGCAGTTCCTATGTTCTTAATTCCAGCCAACACCTTGTGCTGTCAGACTTTAAAATTTTTACTGATCTGATGAATGGATGAGCTCTGCTCACAAAGAATCATCTGATGGCATTTCCTCAGTACTTTAATTATGAGGGAAAAAAATCTGTGCAAATTTTGTGTCAGATTTTTGGATTTTCTCATTCTCTGCTTAAGGCCAAGTAAGGTTTCCTCTTTCTATTTCCATCACTGTCAGCACCAAAGGAAAAACTTTGCAACAAAACTTGTTATATTTTTTCAGAAGGATTAAAGTTTGGAAGAATACCATATTGGAGGCTTTAAGTCTCAAAAATATCCCTCTGATTATACAGGGGCATAAGAAAATGAATTTAACTGCATCCATGCAAATCAATCATCACTAAGCCTATGTCATAATGATGGTAGGTCAGTAGTGGAACAACTATGACTCACAGGCTGAGAATGCCCTCATTTAAGAAATTCTACAAAGTTGCTCCCTACCCCAGAATATCTACCCCAGGGGCTTGTTCCATGCCTCAAATTCAGCTACTAAAGTACTGAAGTCCAAAATTTTCATATTTAAGAAAACTCCAAAAGAGAACACATCTCAAAAAAAATTTGTATAAGTCATTAGCACCTTATTTGTCACATCTCTTAAAAACACAAAAGGAATGGGCCACAGAACCTGCAAGTGCTAATAGGGCATAAGGTGGAGGCCACCCTCAACTTCTTCCCCTCCCTTTATCCACAACATTCAGACAGACAAATCTCTGTTCTTAGCATCTTGCTTAAATATTTTGGATGGCTCCCCAAAAGGGCTACCTGTATTCTCCAAGTGTAGTCTAGGGGTCCCTTCTGGCTTCAGGTCCTTCACTAAGGTAATCATTTAAAAAGTACAGATTTCCCAAGTGCCAGCCCAGGCCTACTCAATCAGTATGTCTGACAGGGAGATCCTGGAATCTGTTTTCAATAAATAACCCAGTTTGATTTTCTTAAAGAGTTTTTCACAATTGAGAAGTACAGTGTACAATAAGTACAGAAAGCATAAATGTGCAGTTCAATGATTACAAAGTGAACATCCACATAACCATGGTCCAGAACAAAAGAGAGAGCCTTGCTTGCCAGCACTTCAGAAGCCCCCTTGTTCCCCTTTCAATGATTTCTCTCTTCCCTTAGTCATATCTATTATTCTTATGTCTGACACTCACAGCTTGATTCTTGCACTCACTGGTAGCAAGAACTACAGCTACAAGATAAAGTCCAGACTGCTTAGCATGTCAAAGGCAGCTCCTGCACAATTTGGTCTCTACAATTTCATCTTCTGCCTCTGCCCTCTTCGTATGTAATTCTCAAGTCATTTGGAATCAGTTATGCTTCATTTTACAATGATTTCCCTAAGTTACTGCTCATGCTGCCTCACTGCCTCTGTGCTTCTGTACTTGCTGGGGAGTGCCTGCACTTCCTGAGTCTTAATTTCATCCTTCCAGGCCTGTCCAATTGTTGCTTGCTTACAAGGCCTACTGACTTCCACCCCTCTGCCCTACCCAAATCAGAACCATCACTCTTTCTTTGTGTGACTAAGAACATCTTATAATGTGTGCAAGTGCTTGTTTAATGTGTATTCCCCTTTCTAGACCAGGAATTAGGGCAGATATTTTTTAATTTTCTTGTGCATATAGGCTTAGTGTGTATCCCTCAGTCAGTGCTTAATTGTTGAACAAGCAAATAGTCTCCAGGTATAAACATCTTTGGAAAAGTAGCACACGGCAACCTTAATAACTCTGGGTATATTTGGATCAGATCACGTTCTTCCTTGTCAGGAAACAAATGCAGACATCAGTAACACACTGGGTGCCTGAGAGGAAGGTGAAAGCAAGTGAAGAAAATGGGATGAAACACTGCAGGAGCAGAAGCGGGGGAGCTAGTGATGTTGTCTGAAGGGCTGCCAGAACCTACAGAGCAAGGGACAATCAGAGTGCTCCCGGCAGCAATGAGCCTTCCCTTCTTTCTCTGAGAGGACTCTCAGTTGTCAGACCACTTTGCTGCATGGGGAGCGTGGACTGTTCCAAATTCCTTACATCTTTTCCTGCCTCTGATTGTCCTCACATTGTCCATCTTCTTCTCTGAGTATCCATTCTGCTTGCAAAATGCCACCTTTTAAGTAAGTAACCTGCCTATTTTTGACCTTAGCATCAAAACTCCTATCCATCCATAGTATGTGAGTGGGAGTGGAAGGCGACAATGAACCAGCCACAGAGAGGGGCCTTGTGTAACTGCTTGGTGCTCAGAGGATCTGGACAGAAGCATCTGGGCAGCCTGCCACGGGAAACTTCACAGCAATGTCAATAGTCCTGACGAAAACGAACCCTGACCATTGGTCAAACTGAGAGGGTGGAAGGACAGGAATGAGCATCACTTGAAATCTACTGATGCTGGAAAAGACACTGTAAAGCAAAATTTAAAACCAAAAAGTAGTTAATAAATTTAGGCCCCTTCTACTGTATAGGTCTGAAAGAGAGCCATCACTGGTGGTTTGATACCTGGGGAAAGGGTGAGGGCAGCTTTGAATGGAGATGATCAAGGCAGGTCTGGAGCCCACACTTGGGAGATGCTTGCATCTGCAAAACGAAGAAAGAACTGCAGTCTCAGAGAAAGGGGGCTCTGCTATCCTCCCCTAAGGAACCATAGCAGCAGATGGGTCTCAAGCAGCACTGGACCAGTTTGGCACATGGTGGGCCAGTTTTCTGCAGCTAAACAGGGACCGGAACAAACAAACAGGGCATCAGAGGTGGCCCAGATGCCAGTTCTGTCATTGGGTGTGAAAGCCCAGTGAACGTCACATTTTGAACTGCAAAAGCTCTGGGACTGCATAGGTCCCTGGAACAGGAGGATCCTCAAGAAGATATAAAGAGAAACATGCTTGAACGATTAATCAGGAAAAAAAGAGACTATTTGTGACATCAGATTTAAAGCCGTTCAAGCCAACTCTATATCTGTAAATATATATAAAATCAATATTAACACATTCAATTTCTTTGTAGCTAGTTGGGTGATAAGGCAACTCAGGATTGTATCTGAATCAGCATGGTGAAAGTATTTGGTGTGGCGGGGTATCTATGTCTTGAGGGTCCACCATGTGTCAGATGGTATACCCTCAAGACATGCAGTTATACAGGACAGATGACATACTAAGTGCTTGACAAATACTTTTTGGCTCCCAGTTTTTGTTGACCTCCTGGTTTTTGTTGCCCTCTGCAAACAAGTGGATAAATACATACAATTTTGTTTTCATTTTTATTTGTAAACTGCTTTTGAAGCAGGACCTTTGTTAAAAAAAACATTTATTTTTTTTTTCCAGATTTTCAAAGTAATGCATGTTTAATGTTGAGTTGTGTGTGTGTGTGTGTGTGTGTGTGTGTGTGTGTGTGTGTGTTTTAAGACAGAGTCTCACTCTGTCACCAAGGCTGGAGTGCAGTGGCATGATCTCGGCTCACTGCAACCTCCGCCTCCTGGGTTCAAGTGATTCTCTTGCCTCAGCCTCCCAAGCAGCCAGGACTAAACATGCCAGCATGCCCGACTAAGTTTTTGTACTTTTAGTAGAGAAGGGGCTTCACCGTGTTAGCCAGGATGGTCTCCATCTCCTGACCTCATGATCCGCCTACCTCAGCCTCCCAAAGTGCTGGGATTACAGGCGTGAGCCACCGCGCCTGGCTGAAATTTTTAAAAATTGAAAAAAAGCATAAAGAAGAAAATAAAAATTATCTATAATACCATCACCAGAGATAATTACTGCTAAAATTTAGTAAATTTCCTTCCATGTTTATATAGGTAGAGAGATTACAGGTTGTTTTGTTCTGTTCTATTTTCACCCATAACATTATGAGCATTTCCCAATATTATTAAATATTAATTGAATATATTCCATCATATAGATGTAATACAACTTATTTAACCAATACATTTTTGATTTTTTCCATTTCACAAATAATGTTGTAATAAAAATGTATAAACTTAAATGTGTACAAACTTAGCATAGTATCTTAGAAGTGAATTTGTTGGCTGAAATCATATAGACATGTTGAAACTCTTGGTTCGACTTGCCAAACTGCTGTTCTAAAGGTTGTTTATTTTTTTTTACCAGCAATGATAAGCCCCTAACCTCTGCAACACTGTGATTATTTGGAATAGTTTATTTAAGGAATATAATTTATAGTTGGAAAAAACCCTTACTCTGCCACTATGAGAAATTATTATAGTAAGGAATGAAAAAATACAATAGCTAGAAAACATTAAAATTTTTGACTACCACGTATTATTGCTAGTCCTGGGTAAGCTGAGTCATGATGTATAAGTCCAAGTATACAACAATATAATTCAAACTGTAAAGATGTAACTTTGCAATTATATGCAAACAGAACTACGTTTGATTTATCTGTATTTCAGTAGTTTAAAAGTCTCTCGTTGTAGGATACATGCATTGTCCTTTCAAAGTATCCGCTCCTAGAAGGCAGTGTTGAGTAATTTGTTGTGACAGTTTGCCAACTCATCAATATTAACACATTCAATTTTTTTTTTTTTTTTTTTTTTTTTTGGTAGCTAGATGGGTGATATGGCAACTCAGGATGATATCTGAATCAGCATGGTAAAGTATTTGGTGTGCTGGCATAGTTTTTGAACCCATTCTCCTTTTCTTTCCTTTTCCTGACACTTACCTCTTGTAATCCAAGCGAAGAGAGAAGACTGGCTGCTGTTTCTCTGTCCCTTCTCCCTGCAGATCTGTCCCAACTACTCCATCCCAACACTCCCATCTGTCCCACGTCAAGAGGCTGGTGTAGAGGAGTTTATGTGAGGACGATCTCTTCTTTGCCCACTCTGCCTTTTCTTTCCATTTTCTTTTTCAGGGGAGCCCTGCACTTGGTACTTTTTCTTTGGCTTTTCACTTCTCCCAAAATAGTTATGTCTACTGTAGTCACTTCTTGTAAGTACAGACACATCTTCTGTAATCTCCATTCTCTTTCCCCACTTCCTTCTAATTCTTGCCCATTTGCTTCAAGAAGGGTTCCCTTCCTTAACATGCCCTCTTCCTATTTCCTTGCTCCTTTCATGAAAAAACCAACATCTTGGCTGACAAGTCACACACCTTTGTCAAGGAAACAAACAAAATCCTCCATCCACCCTCATGTGGAGTGCTTCACAGGGGTACTCTAGCTGCTGAGTCCTTTGGCTGCAGTCCTTTGACCTAGAAGAACAGAGAAGCCCAGAGACTGAGCTGGGAGAGTGGGCACAGATTTGACATTGATCTCAGCAAACCGGGTGGAGAAGGACAAAGCCAAAGCTGGGACTGTGAGGAATAAGGCGGCCAAGAATGCAGTGTGCAGTGGAAGACGGTTTGAATACATTCCAGAGATGGGGAGCAGAGCACTTTAACCTACTCTCCACCCTAGCTTGTGTTGTTAACAGACAATTATTAATGACCAGGAATGAGCGGACAGTAGTCAGTGTGGTTGAGGCCTAAAACAGTGTTACAGATTAGTTAACTATACAAGTCCTCACAGTGGATGCTGGGAGAAAAGGGAAGGAGTGGGAAGAGAAGATAGAGTTGCAGAGTTTTAACCACTGTTGCCAAAGATAGGGGATAGAAGAGAAAGAAAAACAAGGCTCTAATCCTTAAAAAATTTCCCAAATTTCTCTTAAGAAAGTCTTTTCAAAAGTTTCCGTTTACATTTCTTCTGTCTTAAACACAAATTTTAACCATAATTACTATTCAGTCAATTAAATGTTTGGTTGTACTTACTGCCTAATATATTTTTCTACTCTTTCTATAAGCAATGTGTAGTATAAATTTCCTTATCTGTAGAAATCAATTGGATTAGATAATTTCTAGGATCCCACCTAATCCCCCAAAGTTTATAATATGGTATTTTCACTTGTATTTTATAAGCACTGGTAGCCCATCCTAGGAATCTAACCATCTTGGGTTTTTTGTTGTTGTTTGTTTTTTCTTACAACAGAGATTGCATTATAAGTTCAAAATAACCAACTTATAAAGAAATAAACAACTGGAAACTAAACTAGTTGCATGTTGAATTTCTGCAAGGTATTTGAATATATTTTGAATATACGAAAGAAGATGAACTAGGTAAATTTTATAATCCTTTATACCTTAAAATTCTATAGTATTTTGTAATAAAATACAATGGATGAAGGTTTGCTTATTTTTCAGCAAAGCAGATATTTTTAAAGTTGTGGCTCTTAAAATTATGAGTTATTATATATTCCTATTGTCTTTAAGAAACTTATCTATAATCTGTACATATTTTAAAATATTCCAATTTCCATGCATTTAAAAGTTTATTTAGTTTACAACTTCCAAAGCTTTGAATTTCATATTGCAAAATAAGGGAAATTTTAATTATATTCTGGTAATATGAATACTGTACATGACTCAGTTAATTGTAGGGCTACCACCACAGAGAGTGGAAAATTTGTTAAGTATAGAATTGTTCTGAGGCAATAATAGGCAAGAATTATACTGTATCTTAGATCTTGTAGGTTACAAGCCATAATGTTATTCTTCCTCTCCTCTAAGAACATTTTAAATCTATTCTTTTGTTTGGAATTACTGAAGCATTTTAAAGCAAGAAATCTTTCCAAAAGTAATAAATTAATGCTCTTTCAGTGAGATTTTCATTCAAAAGTCAAAATCACTACCAACTTCCTACATTTTTTTTTCGCTGAAGACTTTTTTTAGTTTCACAAAGTGGAAATTTTTTTTTTTAATTTGTCAAAAGAATCCCCTATTTTTGCAAATGCTAAAATAATGCACTAATCATTGAAGCAGTTTTAATAACAATTTCTTAAAACCCCTTTTAAACATATATTTACTGAATTCAAGAGAAGTATAAGGCATAGCTGCTCTGTCCAAGGGGGCATACTGTATACTTAGGATGAATATAAATTAAGTAAAAATGCATAAATAACTATGAGCCTTCCATGTGGTACAAAAGAGAAGTGGAATCGGAGTTAGGGAAAGCAGAAGCTACAGAGAAAAGTGGAGCTCACGGTGATCTTCAAGGAAGTTAAACTGGACCTTTAAAGATGGGAGAAACACTTGTGTCAGTGTTTCTGAAACCTCCAGCACTGACTTGGCTGCTTAGAGCTATTTGTGTAATGGTCCAGACATAGGCTGTGGGACAGAGGTCTTGGCCTCAAAGCCTGGCTCTCCCATGTTACCTAAAAAGGTTATTTTAGTACCCCACATTTCAGTTTCCTCAGTTCTACCAGAGAATGAAGTGAATAATACTGCACACTTTATAGCGCTGTTACGAGGATCAGATGAATTAATACCGATAAAGTGCTACAGCACTTATTAGGCACTCAATACATGTTAGTTATTATTTTCTTGCACCACTAAAATAGCATTTACCCTTGGGAGGTGAGCTTGAACCCAGGAGTTCGAGACCAGTCTGGCCAACATGGTGAAACCCGTTTCTATAAAAAACACAAAAATTAGCCGGGCACAGTGGTGCGCCTATAGTCTCAGCTATTTAGTAGACCGAGGTGGGAAGATCACTGGAGCCTGGGAGGTTGATGCTGCAGTGAAAGCCGTGATTGTGCCACTGTACTCTAACCTGGGTGACAGAGTGAGACCCTGTCTCAAAAACAAAAACAAACAAACAAAAAAAGAGTTTACTTAATACTTCTCATTTTAAAATTAAGGGTTTTTGCTCAAGGAAATCTATTTAAAAGGTATTTTGAGATCATTGTTCTAAATGCATAATGAATCTAATTTGCCTCAACAGAAGATAACCATAAAAACAAATACAAGGAAAACAGTGCTATTAAATTCTAGCTATATACTGAGGCCTGCCAAAGGCTCTGAGCTGAAGCCTGTTTCCTCGTTGTGAAAAAAAACAGAATTCACCAAGTATTAGAGGGATTACAGACATACTGGCACCAATTTAAATTTCCTCCTTCAAAGGACTGAAAGAATTGAAAAGGGAATAGCTTGTTTCAGTATGTGGTTTACTGCTATTTAATGCCAACGTTCATCTTCCATATCGAATCATCTCAGCATGCTTCTGTGCTTTGACAGAGCCATCAGAAGATAAAAGTGAAGGAGCAGTGTTCATTTACCATTGACTGGTCTTGTGTTCAAAGGTGTGTCATACATACTGACTGTATATTTTCAGTGGCATACATTATATTCTATTTTCCATGAATTTCAACTTCCATTCAGAAGCAGAAAGAAATTATTCCTTTTCTTTAATTTTTAAACCTGAGAGCAACCATAAAAAAAGAACGAGTTCATGTCTTTTGTGGGAACATGGATGGAGCTGGAGACTGTTATCCTTAGCAAACTAATCCAGGAACAGAAAATCAAATACCTCAGGCTCTCACTTACAAATGGGAGCTAAATGATAAGAACTCATGGACATGAAGAAGGAAGCAACAGACACTGGGGTCTACTTGAGGGTGAGGGGTGGGAGGAGGGAGAGGGGGAGAAAAGACAACTATTGGGTAGTGGGCTTAATACCGGGGTGATGAAATAATCAGTACAATGAACCCCAGTGATACAAGTTTACCTATGTAACAAACCACATGTGCCCCTCAACCTAAAATAAAAGTTAAACAACAACAACAACTTGAGAGGGGAAATCTGGTTTTCTGAGAGGGGAAATATATCTGGTGATTTGGCTGTGAACTGTGACACACTCCACAGCACGGATTAAAATTATGAGCAGGCCTGTAAAATAAGCTTCTCCCAAATCTACTCCTAACAGGTAAAAAAAAAAAAAAAAACCAAGTCAACAACCTGAAAGAAGGCTTTCAAATTTTAAAAAAGTGTTTTCAAAATTTAAAACCGTACAAGTGATATTTATTTAAGCCATCAGAAGTAGCTCTGTCTTGCCCTTACTTTTATAGATAAGGAATAAGCCTGGGATGATATTTGCAAGAGATAGAGTTAAGAATAAACACATGAATAATAGATAAAAAACAGAATTTGATATATTTCTCAGGCCACTTTCCAAATGGTGTTAAAATTCAGAATCTGGTGTATTTATTAACACTTTGTCATTTATTTAAAAGAAATTCTGTACCTGAAACTCTAATATGAATTACTTTAGGAACATTCTAAAATTACTTCACAATTTACACACTGCTTCAAAACATATTGTAACTCTTAATATTTTATTAAAAATGTTATATATTTAATCAGAAGTAGGTATCACGTATTTTAGACACTTCTATTAGGAAATACAATTCATGCTAATAACATCTACAAAATACAAAAACTGTTAGTTCATGTTTTCCATTTCATTTATTCAACAAATATTTATTAAGTGACTACTATGCGTCAGCCAGTGTTCTAGCCACTGAAGATACAGCAGTTAATAAAATGCCATAGCTAATAAAAAAATTCTGCCCTCTTGGAAATTACATCCATGTCCTTTAGGCTCTTGTTGAAATGTAACATGAAACATGATTTTCCATTTATAAGAAAATTATTTTTATTTTACTGTGATTTGCATTAGGAGTATTACAAAATAATGTAGTCTCATTCCTCAGTAATTAGTTTTATATTCATCTTTTAGAGTGCATGAAAAGACAATAAAAACTATAAACAGAGACAAAACATTTTCCTTTGTCTTTTAGACTTCCTTTTGTTCTCCTTATTTTCACTGTTTTATAGCAAAGCCCTGGGGGCAGGGAACCATCCATGACTTACTTGTCTTTGTGTTCCAAGCATCCAGCCCTAAACCTGGCACATTCTTGGTGCTCAACAAGCTGTACTGAATAAATGAATAACTTCAATGTACAGGTATTTATAATAAAATCACACCAGGAGAAACCAAAACTATTGCATGGACGTTTAACAAAAGATATCCAAAGTGGTCTGAATGGGAACTATTTGTGTTACCACATTCTTAACACCTGTCTGGGATGCCTCCAAGAACACTCTAAAGCCTTGAAACTGTTTGATCTCTTCCAGAGGGCCTTCAGAGGATAATCAGACACCATAATTGTTACCTTCCAGGATGGAATGTGCATCTCTTTGCTTTCCTCTAACAAATCCTCAGGGCGTGGGAGTGGGAGAAGACTGTGTGTGTGCTGGAGTCGAGAGGAGGTATTAGGGATGGCATGAGTGACAAAAACTGGTAAGGTAGAAAAAAAGAATCCATCGTCTGACTTGTCTCAGATACAGGCGATGCTTCAGTTCTTTTTGAGCTACCATATTGACTACAGTGTTGTCATACAGACATATAGAATTGGATGCTTAAAAGCTTAAAATTTTATCTTTCCTTCATTTTCCTTCCTCCCACCACTTCCCCCAGCACCATAGGGCGTTTAAGGCAAAGTAAAGTGGGCCAAAAATGCCATTGTTAATGTGGGAAGAATACACTATCTAAATGTGCCCAGAAAACAAACAAGGATAGATTCCACTGTTTAACTGTAGAAATCAGTTACAAGTCAGAAGAAAAAGTTATCTGCCCTGACACATTTCCTTTTCAGCATCATGTTCAGCCAGACACAGACAAGCTTGGGAAGAGGATTTAATGTTGTTTCTTCCAACTCTGGAAACAATTCCACTTGAAGGCTCAACACTTCAGGTAAGACTACTAATTTCGTAACTCATGAATCAGTGATTATATATCTTTATGGAAAAAAGTTCTTTTTCTCTAGCTGTTCAGAACCAACAATGTTTGCAAAACATCAAGATTCCAGAGAGAAATTAGAAGAGAATTTTGCAGATTTCGTTGCCTGAACATTACCTTCCCCAAGAGCCAAGAAATTGCCTCAATCTTCTTTAACATAACCACCTTTCTCTTTAGTAGAACAGGATCCACAGCTGCAAAAACCGTGACAATTAGGGAGACTAAGAGAAACTTCCAGCAGTGATTTCTGCAGTTGAAGAATTTCAGGAATTAAGCAGCCTTACTCTTGAAATATCAACTCAACTACTCCAGACAAAACCTGTCACTAATACTGAAAAGATTTAACTTTATATATATATACCATTGTGGCATTACTCATTTCTATAACATGATTTCGCAAAAAGAAAAAAAAGGTTTTGTACTTTATTAAAGTCTTTTTCTTTCAATATCATCATCATCCTATCCATTGCTGCAACATAAAGATGTGGTTTGAAGAATTTCCCATCTCAAAGAATGCCTTGTATCCCCATCAGCGAAGTAGGCACACTCTGGGAGGCCAGCCAGGATGTGGGAATGGCCTCCTATAAAACTGAATTTTTATGTGTATGTTAAAATGGGATTCTACCTGTGTTTGCAGTAGTTTTATATTAACGAATGCTCTCTAATCTTCAAGAACACAATGCTAAAATTCTTTAATTTTTCCATTGTTTGCAAAGAATGGAAATATAGATTTAAAAAACAGACTTCCAAAATTTTTTTGGCAATAGCTTAAGCACTTTTTTTTTTTTTTTTTTTTTTTTT